>NC_086444.1:973126654-973341654 GCF_028390025.1 Pseudophryne corroboree
TTGGGCAAAACCATGTGCACTGCAGGGGGGGGGGGGGGGGGCAGATATAACATGTGCACTTGTGCAGAGAGAGTTAGATTTGGGTGGGTTATTTTGTTTTTGTGCAGGGTAAATACTAGCTGCTTTATTTTTACACTGCAAATTAGATTGCAGATTGAACACACCACACCCAAATCTAACTCTCTCTGCACATGTTAAATCTGCCTCCCCTGCAGTGCACATGGTTTTGCCCAACTGCTAACAAAGTTCCTGCTGCGATCAACTCAGAATTGCCCCCATTGACAACTGTGGAATCCTGCAAGAAATTTAAAAGTATTTTTGCGCAAAAACGGTTTGCATGTTTACATAAATAAATAAACAAACAAATAATAGGTGTTACTTCCCTTCTTTTGGTGGGGAAGAATGAGCTCCTCAAATACCATCGAACAGTGAGATAATTAACCTGAAAAAGATAATATACACAATAGTGCAGACATCCAGTTCAATAAAATGTAATTTTTATTTTAACACCGTACTCACAATGGATAAATCAAACGAAAGCATGTAATGGATCTCTGCCTTGAATGAATAGGCTGTTTCAGATGAATTCTTTTGTCATCCTTCTGTGCTTTGCTGAAAGGAATAAAGCAAAGCAATAGTGCAGACTCCCACTTATAGGAATAAGGATTAAATAAAATTCACTCACAAACAAAGAAGTATTAAAAACATATAGAATAGCGGGTGGTAGAGGTAAACGTATACTCATCAGTTTGTAAGGCTTTCTAGAGTCCCACAGAGTTCCGGATACTCCAAGGATTTCCTCAAGATAAGTCCCAGTATCGTGCCTCTATTTCCCAGGTTTACAGTAGCCACACCGCTTAATGCATTTCGAACCCTTCTGTGGAATCCTGGCAAAGCAAATAAAGGATCTACAAGTAGTGATGTGCACCGGAAATTTTTCGGGTTTTGTGTTTTGGTTTTGGATTCGGTTCCGAGGCCGTGTTTTGGATTC
Source organism: Pseudophryne corroboree (assembly GCF_028390025.1). Taxonomy (NCBI): domain Eukaryota; kingdom Metazoa; phylum Chordata; class Amphibia; order Anura; family Myobatrachidae; genus Pseudophryne; species Pseudophryne corroboree. Next base: position 973,127,646 of record NC_086444.1, read on the forward strand.
GGACGCGTTTTGGCAAAACCTCCCTGATAATTTTTTGTCGGATTCGGGTGTGTTTTGGATTCGGGTGTTTTTTTACAAAAACCCCTCAAAAACAGCTTAAATCATAGAATTTGGGGGTCATTTTGATCCCATAGTATTATTAACCTCAATAACCATAATTTCCACTCATTTTCAGTCTATTTTGAACACCTCACACCTCACAATATTATTTTTAGTCCTAAAATTTGCACCAAGGTCGCTGGATGACTAAGCTAAGCGACCCAAGTGGCCGACACAAACACCTGGCCCATCTAGGAGTGGCACTGCAGTGTCAGACAGGATGGCACTTCAAAAAAATAGTCCCCAAACAGCACATGATGCAAAGAAAAAAAAAGGCGCAATGAGGTAGCTGTGTGACTAAGCTAAGCGACCCAAGTGGCCGACACAAACACCTGGCCCATCTAGGAGTGGCACTGCAGTGTCAGACAGGATGGCAGATTTAAAAAATAGTCCCCAAACAGCACATGATGCAAAGAAAAAAAGAGGCGCAATGAGGTCGCTGTGTGACTAAGCTAAGCGACCCAAGTGGCCGACACAAACACCTGGCCCATCTAGGAGTGGCACTGCAGTGTCAGACAGGATGGCAGATTTAAAAAATAGTCCCCAAACAGCACATGATGCAAAGAAAAAAAGAGGCGCAATGAGGTCGCTGTGTGACTAAGCTAAGCGACCCAAGTGGCCGACACAAACACCTGGCCCATCTAGGAGTGGCACTGCAGTGTCAGACAGGATGGCAGATTTAAAAAATAGTCCCCAAACAGCACATGATACAAAGAAAAAAAGAAGTGCACCAAGGTCGCTGGATGGCTAAGCTAAGCGACCCAAGTGGCCGACACAAACACCTGGCCCATCTAGGAGTGGCACTGCAGTGTCAGACAGGATGGCAGATTTAAAAAATAGTCCCCAAACAGCACATGATGCAAAGAAAAAAAGAGGTGCACCAAGGTCGCTGGATGGCTAAGCTAAGCGACACAAGTGGCCGACACAAACACCTGGCCCATCTAGGAGTGGAACTGCAGTGTCCGGCAGGATGGCACTTCAAAAAAATAGTCCCCAAACAGCACATGACGCAAAGAAAAATGAAAGAAAAAAGAGGTGCAAGATGGAATTGTCCTTGGGCCCTCCCACCCACAATTATGTTGTATAAACAGGACATGCACACTTTAACAAACCCATCATTTCAGCGACAGGGTCTGCCACACGACTGTGACTGAAATGACTGGTTGGTTTGGGCCCCCACCAAAAAAGAAGCAATCAATCTCTCCTTGCACAAACTGGCTCTACAGAGGCAAGATGTCCACCTCCTCCTCATCGTCCGATTCCTCACCCTTTCACTGTGTACATCCCCCTCCTCACAGATTATTAATCTGGAATCCACCATCTCAGGTCCCTGTGTACTTTCTGGAGGCAATTGCTGGTGAATGTCTCCATGGAGGAATTGATTATAATTCATTTTGATGAACATCATCTTCTCCACATTTTCTGGAAGTAACCTCGTACGTCGATTGCTGACAAGGTGAGTGGCTGCACTAAACACTCTTTCGGAGTACACACTGGAGGGGGGGCAACTTAGGTAGAATAAAGCCAGTTTGTGCAAGGGCCTCCAAATTGCCTCTTTTTCCTGCCAGTATACGTACGGAGTGTCTGACGTGCCTACTTGGATGCGGTCACTCATATAATCCTCCACCATTCTTTCAATGGTGACAGAATCATATGCAGTGACAGTAGACGACATGTCAGTAATCGTTGGCAGGTCCTTCAGTCCGGACCAGATGTCAGCACTCGGTCCAGACTGCTCTGCATCACCGCCAGTGGGTGGGCTCGGAATTCTTAGCCTTTTCCTCGCACCCCCAGTTGCGGGAGAATGTGAAGGAGGAGCTGTTGACGGGTCACGTTCCGCTTGACTTGACAATTTTCTCACCAGCAGGTCTTTGAACCTCTGCAGACTTGTGTCTGCCAGAAAGAGAGATACAACGTAGGTTTTAAATCTAGGATCGAGCACGGTGGCCAAAATGTAGTGCTCTGATTTCAACAGATTGACCACCCGTGAATCCTGGTTAAGCGAATTAAAGGCTCCATCCACAAGTCCCACATGCCTAGCGGAATCGCTCTGTTTTAGCTCCTCCTTCAATGTCTCCAGCTTCTTCTGCAAAAGCCTGATGAGGGGAATGACCTGACTCAGGCTGGCAGTGTCTGAACTGACTTCACATGTGGCAAGTTCAAAGGGTTGCAGAACCTTGCACAACGTTGAAATCATTCTCCACTGCGCTTGAGTCAGGTGCATTCCCCCTCCTTTGCCTATATCGTAGGCAGATGTATAGGCTTAAATGGCCTTTTGCTGCTTCTCCATCCTCTGAAGCATATAGAGGGTTGAATTCCACCTCGATACCACCTTCTTGCTTCAGATGATGGCAGGGCAGGACTGTTTTGCTGGTGCTCCAGTCTTCGGCACACGGTGGCTGTAATGCCGAAAGTGGCCTGCAATTCTTCGGGCCACCGACAGCATCTCTTGCATGCCCCTGTCGTTTTTTTAAATAATTCTGCACCACCAAATTCAATGTATGTGCAAAAATATGGGACGTGCTGGAATTTGCCCAAATGTAATGCACGCACAATATTGGTGGCGTTGTCCGATGTCACAAATCCCCAGGAGAGTCCAATTGGGGTAAGCCATTCTGCGATGATGTTCCCCAGTTTCCGTAAGAGGTTGTCAGCTATGTGCCTCTTATGGAAAGCGGTGATACAAAGCGTAGCCTGCCTAGGAAAGAGTTGGCGTTTGCGAGATGCTGCTACTGGTGCCGCCGCTGCTGTTCTTGCTGCGGGAGGCAATACATCTACCCAGTGGGCTGTCACAGTCACATAGTCCTGAGTCTGCCCTGCTCCACTTGTCCACATGTCCGTGGTTAAGTGGACATTGGGTACAACTGCATTTTTTAGGACACTAGTGACTCTTTTTCTGACGTCTGTGTACATTTTCGGTATCGCCTGCCTAGAGAAATGGAACCTAGATGGTATTTGGTACCGGGGACACAGTACCTCAACAAGTCTCTAGTTGCCCTGTGAATTAATGGTGGATACCGGAAGCACGTTCCTCACCAGCCAGGCTGCCAAGGCCTGAGTTATCCGCTTTGCAGCAGGATGACTGCTGTGATATTTCATCTTCCTCGCAAAGGACTGTTGGACAGTCAATTGCTTGACTGGAAGTAGTACAAGTGGTCTTCCGACTTCTCTTCTGGGATGACGATCGACTCCCAGCAGCAACAACAGCAGCGCCAGCAGCAGTAGGCGTTACACTCAAGGATGCATCAGAGGAATCCCTGGAGAGGACTCGTCAGACTTGACAGTGACATGGCCTGCAGGACTATTGGCATTCCTGTGTAAGGAGGAAATTGACACTGAGGGAGTTGGTGGGGTGGTTTGCAGGAGCTTGGTTACAAGAGGAAGGGATTTAGTGGTCAGTGGACTGCTTCCGCTGTCAGCCAAAGTTTTTGAACTTGTCACTGACTTCTGATGAATGTGTCCAGGTGACGTATAAGGGAGGATGTTCCTAGGTGGTTAACGTCCTTACCCCTACTTATTACAGCTTGACAAAGGCAACACACGGCTTGACACCAGTTGTCCGCATTTCTGTTTAAATACTTCCACACCGAAGAGGTGATTTTTTTTGATATTTTGACCAGGCATGTCAATGGCCATATTCGTCCCACGGACAACAGGTGTCTCCCCGGGTGCCTGACTTAAACAAACCACCTCACCATCAGAATCCTCCTGGTCAATTTCCTCCCCAGCGCCAGCAACACCCATATCCTCATCCTGGTGTACTTCAACAGTGACATCTTCAATTTGACTATCAGGAACTGGACTGCGGGTGCTCCTTCCAGCACTTGCAGGGGGCGTGCAAATGGTGGAAGGCGCAACCTCTTCCCGTCCAGTGTTAGGAAGGTCAGGCATCGCAACCGACACAATTGGACTCTCCTTTGGGATTTGTGATTTAGAAGAACGCACAGTTCTTTGCTGTGCTTTTGCCATCTTAACTCTTTTAAGTTTTCTAGCAGGAGGATGAGTGCTTCCATCCTCAGGTGAAGCTGAACCACTAGCCTTGAACATAGGCCAGGGCCTCAGCCGTTCCTTGCCACTCCGTGTCGTAAATGGCACATTGGCAAGTTTACGCTTCTCCTCAGACGATTTTGATTTAGATTTTTGGGTCATTTTACTGAGCTTTATTTTTTGGATTTTACATGCTCTCTACTATGACATTGGGCATGGGCATCGGCCTTGGCAGACGACGTTGATGGCATTTCATCATCTCGGCCATGACTAGTGGCAGCAGCTTCAGCACGAGGTGGAAGTCGATCTTGATCTTTCCCTATTTTGACCCTCCACATTTTTGTTCTCCATTTTTTAATGTGTGGAATTATATGCCAGTAATATATCAATAGCAATGGCCTACTACTATATATACTGCGCACAACTGAAATGCACCACAGGTATGGATGGATAGTATACTTGACGACACAGATGTAGGTAGAGCAGTGGCCTACTGTACCGTACTGCTATATAGTATATACTGGTGGTCAGCAAACTGTGCAAAACTGAAATGCACCACAGGTATGGATGGATAGTATACTTGACGACACAGAGGTAGGTAGAGCAGTGGCCTACTGTACCGTACTGCTATATAGTATATACTGGTGGTCAGCAAATTGTGCAAAACTGAAATGCACCACAGGTATGGATGGATAGTATACTTGACGACACAGAGGTAGGTAGAGCAGTGGCCTACTGTACCGTACTGCTATATATTATATACTGGTGGTCAGCAAACTGTGCAAAACTGAAATGCACCACAGGTATGGATGGATAGTATACTTGGCGACACAGAGGTAGGTAGAGCAGTAGCCTTCTGTACCGTACTGCTATATAGTATATACTGGTGGTCAGCAAACTGTGCAAAACTGAAATGCACCACAGGTATGGATGGATAGTATACTTGACGACACAGAGGCAGGTAGAGCAGTGGCCTACTGTACCGTACTGCTATATAGTATATACTTGTGGTCAGCAAACTGTGCAAAACTGAAATGCACCACAGGTATGGATAGATAGTATACTTGACGACACAGAGGTAGGTAGAGCAGTGGCCTACTGTACCGTACTGCTATATAGTATATACTGGTGGTCAGCAAACTGTGCAAAACTGAAATGCACCACAGGTATGGATGGATAGTATACTTGACGACACAGAGGCAGGTAGAGCAGTGGCCTACTGTACCGTACTGCTATATAGTATATACTGGTGGTCAGCTAACTGTGCAAAATTGAAATGCACCACAGGTATGGATGGATAGTATACTTGACGACACAGAGGTAGGTAGAGCAGTGGCCTTCTGTACCGTACTGCTATATAGTATATACTGGTGGTCAGCAAACTTTGCAAAACTGAAATGCACCACAGGTATGGATGGATAGTATACTTGACGACACAGAGGTAGGTAGAGCAGTGGCCTTCTGTACCGTACTGCTATATAGTATGTACTGGTGGTCAGCAAACTGTGCAAAACTGAAATGCACCACAGGTATGGATGGATAGTATACTTGACGACACAGAGGTAGGTAGAGCAGTGGACTACTGTACCGTACTGCTATATATATAGTTATACTGGTGGTCAGCAAAATTCTACACTGTCCTCCTACTGTATACTACAATGCAGCACAGATATGGAGCGTTTTTCAGGCAGAGAACGTATAATACTGGTGGTCACTGGTCAGCAAAACTCTGCACTGTCCTCCTACTATATAATACTGCTGGTCCCCAGTCCCCACAATAAAGCAATTAGCACACTGAGCACAGATATTTGCAGCACAATGAGCACAGTCAGATATGGAGCGTTTTTCAGGCAGAGAACGTAGATATTTGCACTTGCAGCACACTGAGCACAGATATTTGCAGCACACTGAGCACAGATATTTGCAGCACAATTTGCCACAGATATTTGCAGCACAATTTGCAGCCCACTGAACATAGAAACTGAGAGGATGCCAGCCACGTCCTCTCACGATCATCTCCAATGCACGAGTGAAAAATGGCGGCGACGCGCGGCTCCTTATATAGAATACGAATCTCGCGAGAATCCGACCGCGGGATGATGACGTACAGGCGCGCTCGGGTTAACCGAGCAAGGCGGGAGGATCCGAGTTGCTCGGACCCGTGAAAAAAAAGGTGAAGTTCGGGCGGGTTCGGATCCCGAGGATCCAAACCCGCTCATCACTATCTACAAGTCCAACAAGCTGAGCTGAATTGCTTCGTTTCATCTCCTTCGATTTCTCAAGCTGAATTTCCAGAAGTTTAATTAGGGGAATCATTTAGCTCAAGCTCACAGTGTCTGAACTCACTACACATGTGGGTACTTCAAAAAGGTTTCAGCACCTTGCTCAAGATGGAAAGTATTCTCCATTGTGATGGAGTAAGGTATATTAATTTCCCCTCCTTTTCCAATGTCATAGCTAGTTGTGTAGCTGTGGATGGCTTTTTGCTGTTTCTCCATCCGCTAAAGCCTATAACGTGTGGAATGCCACCTTGTTACCACCTATTGCTTCAGTTGGTGGCAGGGCAAATTGAACTGGTATTGGAGCCGCTGCAATCTCCTACATGAAGCTGCTGAATGCTGAAATATCCTAATATTTTTCAGGCCACAGACAGCATATCCTTCATGCCCCTGTCATTTAAAAAAAAAAAAAACTTTCTACCACCATTTGATTGTGTGAGCAAATCATGTTGGAATTCACCCAGCTTTAATGATTTCACAATATTTGTGGCATTACCAGAAATCACAAATCCTTAGAAGAGTCCAAGTGGGGTAAGCCATTTTGCTATGACATCTCCTTAGTTTTTCTAAGAGATTGTCAGCGGTATGCCTCTTAATGAATCCGGTGATACACAGGAGGTAGCATGCCTCTGAATGTGCTGGTGTTGTATGCTAGATACAGTGGGCTGTCACAGTCATGCAATCTTTAGTTTTCCCACTACCACTTGTCCACATATCTGTGGTTAAGTGGACAGTGGGTGCAATGGCATTTTGTAGGCTAATAATTAGGTTTTTGTAACATTTCTGTTACAGTCGAGGTATTGCTACAGTATATATGTAGTTATTTTTACCTAATTGTCAAGCCATCTGAGTGTTTATAAAACCACAGTAAGTTGAGGTAGGGGCATTAACTATGTAGGAACCTCCTCCCTTTTATGTCATTTGTAGTGAGATCATGAAAAGTTTTTGTCAACATCAGAGACTAATGCTAAAAAAATAACAACAAGCTATCCAGCATCAGCTAACTCCATTCTCTCAACCAGATCCCAGCACCTGTAATCTCCACTGCCAACACCTTCCTCCTCAAAATCCTCAGTAATGATCGGAGGTAGTCCTGCATCAACTTTGATAAGGCTAGCACACTCCTCCCTATCCAAGATTCCTCAGAAGAATCCTTCAGCGCTAGCCCTGTTGCTTCTGGGTATGGTTGATTTTTTTTTTCCTATGCCCAGGCATGACAATGGCATTCTTCTTATAATGGGATCGCCAGACAGCGACAGAGTTTACGAAGAAAGCGATCGCACCGGCGATCGCAAGAAGATTGGCAGGAAGAGGCCGTTTGTGGGTGGCAACTGACCGTTTTCTGGGAGTGTCCGGGAGAATGCAGGCGTGCCCAGCCGTTCGGAACGAGGGTTTCCGACGTCAGCATCGGTCCGGATCGTCGCAGCGGCTGAGTAAGTCCTGGGCTGTGCAAAGACTGCACAAAGTTTTGTTTGTACAGCTCTCTGCACATCCATTCGCACCCCTGCACACCGATTACCCCCTCCCCCTGTATGCGGCGATTACCTGGTCACAGCAGTGAAAAAAATTGCCTGCTTGCGACCAGGTCTGAATGAGGGCCATAGTTAGACTCTCCTCAGGGATTTGTGCCATTTCTGTTTCTGAACGCAGTTTGCTCTTCTGCCTTAGTGGTTTTCATTTTTTTTTTACACCTTTTCTAGACTCTGAGTTTTTTTACCACAGTATATTGTGTTTTTTTTAACTTTAGATGCTCTGACTTAAACCCTCTATGCCACTGAGCATCAGCTTTAAAAGATGATGTTGAAGAACTGGTGTTGTCATCATGACTGGTGGCAGCAGATGCAGCACTAATATTTGGTAAAGTGATCGGTGGAATCCGAGTCTGGTGGGAAAACCTGAGCAGCGGCCGGATACACTCGGATCCCAGAAGTTTGTGTGCGTTCAGATTTAATGGTAATCCAAACCGCTCATTTCTGATAATCACCAGCGCTAACCTGAGTGAAACCCACATCCAAGATCATATGTAATTCCATGTTGATTGAACAACAGAATAAAAATATATATATTTTTTGTGGGCATTGCTAAACCCAAACGGGGGGAAGGGGAAATTATGTAAAAGTTTCCTTCACTGTGATTGTCAGACTGGCAATATAGTAGAGATGAGCGGGTTCGGTTTCTCTGAATCCGAACCCGCCAGAACTTCATGGTTTTTTTCACGGGTCCGAGCAGACTCGGATCTTCCCGCCTTGCTCGGTTAACCCGAGCGCGCCCGAACGTCATCATGACGCTGTCGGATTCTCGCGAGACTCGGATTCTATATAAGGAGCCGCGCGTCGCCGCCATTTTCACACGTGCATTGAGATTGATAGGGAGAGGACGTGGCTGGCGTCCTCTCCATTTAGATTATAAGAGACTGAGAGAGATTTACTGGAGCTGACTAGGAGGAGTACTGTTACTGTAGAAGTGTAGAGACTGAGTGGAGAGAGTTTACTAGTGAGGACAGTGCAGTTTACTTTATAATCCGTTCTCTGCCTGAAAAAAAGCGATACACAGCACACAGTGACTCAGTCACATACCATATCTGTGTGCACTGCTCAGGCTCAGGCCAGTGTGCTGCATCATCTATTATCTATATATAATATTATATATATCTGTCTGACTGCTCAGCTCACACAGCTTATAATTGTGGGGGAGACTGGGGAGCACTACTGCAGTGCCAGTTATAGGTTATAGCAGGAGCCAGGAGTACATAATATATTATATAGTGAGTGACCACCAGACACACAGTGCAGTTTATTTAATATATCCGTTCTCTGCCTGAAAAAAGCGATACACACAGTGACTCAGTCAGTCACATACCATATCTGTGTGCACTGTGCAGTGCACTGCTCAGGCTCAGGCCAGTGTGCTGCATCATCTATATATATTATATATCTGTCTGACTGCTCAGCTCACACAGCTTATAATTGTGGGGGAGACTGGGGAGCACTACTGCAGTGCCAGTTATAGGTTATAGCAGGAGCCAGGAGTACATATTATATTAAAATTAAACAGTGCACACTTTTGTCTGCAGGAGTGCCACTGCCAGTGTGACTGACCAGTGACCTGACCACACTGACCACCAGTATAGTTAGTAGTATACTTATATTGTGATTGCCTGAAAAAGTTAAACACTCGTCGTGTGACTTCACTTGTGTGTTTTTTTTTTTATTCTATAAAAATAAAACTCATTCTGCTGACAGACAGTGTCCAGCAGGTCCGTCATTATATAATATATAATATATACCTGTCCGGCTGCAGTAGTGATATATATATATTTTTTATATAATTTATCATCCAGTCGCAGCAGACACAGTACGGTAGTTCACGGCTGTGGCTACCTCTGTGTCTCTGCACTCGGCAGGCAGTCCGTCCATAATTGTAATACCACCTAACCGTGAATTTTTTTCATTCTTCTTTATACATACATAGTTACATAGACATCTTCTCTTTATCAACCAGTCTATATTAGCTGCAGACACAGTACAGTACGGTAGTTCACGGCTGTGGCTACCTCTGTGTCTGCACTCGGCAGGCAGTCCGTCCATAATTGTATACCACCTAACCGTGGTTTTTTTTCATTCTTCTTTATACATACATAGTTACATAGACATCTTCTCTTTATCAACCAGTCTATATTAGCTGCAGACACAGTACAGTACGGTAGTTCACGGCTGTGGCTACCTCTGTGTCGGCACTCGGCAGCCCGTCCATAATTGTATATACCACCTAACCGTGGTTTTTTTTTCTTTCTTTATAGTCATACTAGTTACGAGTATACTATCTCTTTATCAACCAGTCTATATTAGCAGCAGACACAGTACAGTGCGGTAGTTCACGGCTGTGGCTACCTCTGTGTCGGCACTCGCAGCCCGTCCATAATTGTATATACCACCTAACCGTGTTTTTTTTTTCTTTCTTTATACATACATACTAGTTACGAGTATACTATCTCTTTATCAACCAGTCTATATATTAGCAGCAGACACAGTACAGTGCGGTAGTTCACGGCTGTGGCTACCTCTGTCGGCACTCGGCAGCCCGTCCATAATTGTATATACCACCTAACCGTGGTTTTTTTTTCTTTCTTTATACATACATACTAGGTACGAGTATACTATCTCTTTATCAAACCAGTCTATATATTAGCAGCAGACACAGTACAGTGCGGTAGTTCACGGCTGTGGCTACCTCTGTGTTGGCACTCGGCAGCCGTCCATAATTGTATATACCACCTAACCGTGGTTTTTTTTTCTTTCTTTATACATACATACTAGTTACGAGTATACTATCTCTTTATCAACCAGTCTATATTAGCAGCAGACACAGTACAGTGCGGTAGTTCACGGCTGTGTGCTACCTCTGTGTCGGCACTCGGCAGCCCGTCCATAATTGTATACTAGTATCCAATCCATCCATCTCCATTGTTTACCTGAGGTGCCTTTTAGTTGTGCCTATTAAAATATGGAGAACAAAAATGTTGAGGTTCCAAAATTAGGGAAAGATCAAGATCCACTTCCACCTCATGCTGAAGCTTGCTGCCACTAGTCATGGCTGAGACGATGAAATGCCAGCAACGTCGTCTGCCAAGGCCGATGCCCAATGTCATAGTACAGAGCATGTCAAATCCAAAACACCAAATATCAGTAAAAAAAGGACTCCAAAACCTAAAATAAAATTGTCGGAGGAGAAGCGTAAACTTGCCAATATGCCATTTACCACACGGAGTGGCAAGGAACGGCTGAGGCCCTGGCCTATGTTCATGGCTAGTGGTTCAGCTTCACATGAGGATGGAAGCACTCAGCCTCTCTCTAGAAAAATGAAAAGACTAAAGCTGGCAAAAGCAGTAGCACCGCAAAGAACTGTGCGTTCTTCGAATCCCAAATCCACAAGGAGAGTCCGACTCCAATTGTGTCGGTTGCGATGCCTGACCTTCCCAACACTGGACGTGAAGAGCATGCGCCTTCCACCATTTGCACGCCCCCTGCAAGTGATGGAAGGAGCACCCGCAGTCCAGTTCCTGATAGTCAGATTGAAGATGTCAGTGTTGAAGTACACCAGGATGAGGAGGATATGGGTGTTGCTGGCGCTGGGGAGGAAATTGACCAGGAGGATTCTGATGGTGAGGTGGTTTGTTTAAGTCAGGCACCCGGGGAGACACCTGTTGTCCGTGGTAGGAATATGGCCGTTGACATGCCTGGTGAAAATACCAAAAAAATCAGCTCTTCGGTGTGGAAGTATTTCACCAGAATGCGGACAACAGGTGTCAAGCCGTGTGTTCCCTTTGTCAAGCTGTAATAAGTAGGGGTAAGGACGTTAACCACCTCGGAACATCCTCCCTTATACGTCACCTGCAGCGCATTCATAATAAGTCAGTGACAAGTTCAAAAACTTGGGCCGACAGCGGAAGCAGTCCACTGACCAGTAAATCCCTTCCTCTTGTAACCAAGCTCACGCAAACCACCCCACCAACTCCCTCAGTGTCAATTTCCTCCTTCTCCAGGAATGCCAATAGTCCTGCAGGCCATGTCACTGGCAATTCTGACGAGTCCTCTCCTGCCTGGGATTCCTCCGATGCATCCTTGCGTGTAACGCCTACTGCTGCTGGCGCTGCTGTTGTTGCTGCTGGGAGTCGATGGTCATCCCAGAGGGAAGTCGTAAGACCACTTTTACTACTTCCACCAAGCAATGGACTGTCCAACAGTCCTTTGCGAGGAAGATGAAATATCACAGCAGTCATCCTACTGCAAGAGCGGATAACTGAGGCCTTGACATCCTGGGTGGTGAGAAACGTGGTTCCGGTATCCATCATTACTGCAGAGCCAACTAGAGACTTGTTGGAGGTACTGTGTCCCCGGTACCAAATACCATCTAGGTTCCATTTCTCTAGGCAGGCGATACCGAAAATGTACACAGACCTCAGAAAAAGAGTCACCAGTGTCCTAAAAAATGCAGCTGTACCCAATGTCCACTTAACCACGGACATGTGGACAAGTGGAGCAGGGCAGGTCAGGACTATATGACTGTGACAGCCCACTGGGTAGATGTATGGACTCCCGCCGCAAGAACAGCAGCGGCGGCACCAGTAGCAGCATCTCGCAAACGCCAACTCTTTCCTAGGCAGGCTACGCTTTGTATCACCGGTTTCCAGAATACGCACACAGCTGAAAACCTCTTACGGCAACTGAGGAAGATCATCGCGGAATGGCTTACCCCAATTGGACTCTCCTGTGGATTTGTGGCATCGGACAACGCCAGCAATATTGTGTGTGCATTAAATCTGGGCCAATTCCAGCACGTCCCATGTTTTGCACATACCTTGAATTGGTGGTGCAGAATTTTTTTAAAAACGACAGGGGCGTGCAAGAGATGCTGTCGGTGGCCAGAAGAATTGCGGGACACTTTCGGCGTACAGGCACCACGTACAGAAAACTGGAGCACCACCAAAAACTACTGAACCTGCCCTGCCATCATCTGAAGCAAGAAGTGGTAACGAGGTGGAATTCAACCCTGTATATGCTTCAGAGGTTGGAGGAGCAGCAAAAGGCCATTCAAGCCTATACAATTGAGCACGATATAGGAGGTGGGATGCACCTGTCTCAAGCGCAGTGGAGAATGATTTCAACGTTGTGCAAGGTTCTGATGCCCTTTGAACTTGCCACACGTGAAGTCAGTTCAGACACTGCCAGCCTGAGTCAGGTCATTCCCCTCATCAGGCTTTTGCAGAAGAAGCTGGAGACATTGAAGGAGGAGCTAACACGGAGCGATTCCGCTAGGCATGTGGGACTTGTGGATGGAGCCCTTAATTCGCTTAACAAGGATTCACGGGTGGTCAATCTGTTGAAATCAGAGCACTACATTTTGGCCACCGTGCTCGATCCTAGATTTAAAACCTACCTTGAATCTCTCTTTCCGGCAGACACAAGTCTGCTGGGGTTCAAAGAACTGCTGGTGACAAAATTGTCAAGTCAAGAAGCGGAACGCGACCTGTCAACATCTCCTCCTTCACATTCTCCCGCAACTGTGGGTGCGAGGAAAAGGCTCAGAATTCCGAGCCCACCCGCTGGCGGTGATGCAGGGCAGTCTGGAGCGACTGCTGATGCTGACATCTGGTCCGGACTGAAGGACCTGACAACGATTACGGACATGTCGTCTACTGTCACTGCATATGATTCTCTCCCTATTGAAAGAATGGTGGAGGATTATATGAGTGACCGCATCCAAGTAGGCACGTCAGACAGTCCGTACTTATACTGGCAGGAAAAAGAGGCAATTTGGAGGCCCTTGCACAAACTGGCTTTATTCTACCTAAGTTGCCCTCCCACAAGTGTGTACTCCGAAAGAGTGTTTAGTGCCGCCACTCACCTTGTCAGCAATCGGCGTACGAGGTTACATCCAGAAAATGTGGAGAAGATGATGTTCATTAAAATGAATTATAATCAATTCCTCCGTGGAGACATTGACCAGCAGCAATTGCCTCCACAAAGTACACAGGGAGCTGAGATGGTGGATTCCAGTGGAGACGAATTGATAATCTGTGAGGAGGGGGGATGTACACGGTGATATATCGGAGGATGATGATGAGGTGGACATCTTGCCTCTGTAGAGCCAGTTTGTGCAAGGAGAGATTAATTGCTTCTTTTTTGGTGGGGGTCCAAACCAACCCGTCATTTCAGTCACAGTCGTGTGGCAGACCCTGTCACTGAAATGATGGGTTGGTTAAAGTGTGCATGTCCTGTTTATACAACATAAGGGTGGGGTGGGAGGGCCCATGGACAATTCCATCTTGCACCTCTTTTTCTTTCATTTTTCTTTGCGTCATGTGCTGTTTGGGGGGGTGTTTTTTGGAAGGGCCATCCTGCGTGACACTGCAGTGCCACTCCTAGATGGGGCCAGGTGTTTGTGTCGGCCACTAGGGTCGCTTAGCTTACTCACACAGCTACCTCATTGCGCCTCTTTTTTTCTTTGCGTCATGTGCTGTTTGGGGAGTGTTTTTTGGAAGGGCCATCCTGCGTGACACTGCAGTGCCACTCCTAGATGGGCCAGGTGTTTGTGTCGGCCACTAGGGTCGCTTAGCTTACTCACACAGCTACCTCATTGCGCCTCTTTTTTTTCTTCTTTGCATTATGTGCTGCTGTTTGGGGAGTGTTTTTTGGAAGGGCCATCCTGCGTGACACTGCAGTGACACTCCTAGATGGGCCAGGTGTTTGTGTCGGCCACTAGGGTCGCTTAGCTTACTCACACAGCTGCCTCATTGCGCCTCTTTTTTTCTTTGCGTCATGTGCTGTTTGGGGAGTGTTTTTTGGAAGGGCCATCCTGCGTGACACTGCAGTGCCACTCCTAGATGGGCCAGGTGTTTGTGTCGGCCACTTGTGTCGCTTAGCTTAGCCATCCAGCGACCTCGGTGCAAATTTTAGGACTAAAAATAATATTGTGAGGTGTGAGGTGTTCAGAATAGACTGAAAATGAGTGGAAATTATGGTTATTGAGGTTAATAATACTTTGGGATCAAAATGAACCCCAAGTTCTATGATTTAAGCTGTTTTTTAGGGTTTTTTGAAAAAAACACCAGAATCCAAAACACACCCGAATCCGACAAAAAAAATTCGGTGAGGTTTTGCCAAAATGCGTTCGAACCCAAAACACGGCCGCGGAACCGAACCCAAAACCAAAACACAAAACCCGAAAAAATTTTGGTGCTCATCACTACTGAGTACACACTGGAGGGTGGGTAGGTTAAGTAATGCAAAATGAGTTTGTACAAGGGCCTTCAAATTGCCTTTTTTTTCCTTCCAGTAGTGAAAGGCACTCTGTGACATGCCTGTCTATATTCTGTCATTAAAATAACTCACCATTCTTTGGATGGTGACCGTATTAGATGGAGTTACTATAGAGGTGTCATTAATTTGGGGCAATTCTTTTAGACCCGATTAGATGTCAAAATGTTGTGTTGACTCCTCTGCCTCACCACTGAGTCTATTGGTAAAGCTCAGTTTTTTCCTGGCAGCAGCAGTTGCCGGAGAAAGTTAAGGAGGAGACATTGTAGTGCCATCTATCACTTGAGCTGCCAAGTTGCTCACCAGGAGATCTTTAATTCTCTTAAGATCTGGGTCCATCAGAAAGAAAGACACACTGTATAGCTTAAATCCTAGAATCAAGCACAGTTGCCAAAATGTAGTGATCCGATTTCAAGATAAAGGGGGTAATTCTGAGATGATCGCAGCAGGAACTTTGTTAGCAGTTGGGCAAAACCATGTGCACTGCAGGGGGGGGGGGGGGGGGGGGCAGATATAACATGTGCAGAGAAAGTTAGATTTGGGTGGGTTATTTTGTTTCTGTGCAGGGTAAATACTGGCTGCTTTATTTTTACACTGCAATTTAGATGGCAGATTGAACACACCCCACCCAAATCTAACTCTCTCCGCACATGTTATATCTGCCCCCCCCTGCAGTGCAAATGGGGGGTAATTCTGAGTTGATCACAGCACTAAGTTTGTTAGCAATTGGGCAAAACCATGTGCACTGCAGGGGGGGGGGGGGCAGATATAACATGTGCACTTGTGCAGAGAGAGTTAGATTTGGGTGGGTTATTTTGTTTTTGTGCAGGGTAAATACTAGCTGCTTTATTTTTACACTGCAAATTAGATTGCAGATTGAACACACCACACCCAAATCTAACTCTCTCTGCACATGTTAAATCTGCCTCCCCTGCAGTGCACATGGTTTTGCCCAACTGCTAACAAAGTTCCTGCTGCGATCAACTCAGAATTGCCCCCATTGACAACTGTGGAATCCTGCAAGAAATTTAAAAGTATTTTTGCGCAAAAACGGTTTGCATGTTTACATAAATAAATAAACAAACAAATAATAGGTGTTACTTCCCTTCTTTTGGTGGGGAAGAATGAGCTCCTCAAATACCATCGAACAGTGAGATAATTAACCTGAAAAAGATAATATACACAATAGTGCAGACATCCAGTTCAATAAAATGTAATTTTTATTTTAACACCGTACTCACAATGGATAAATCAAACGAAAGCATGTAATGGATCTCTGCCTTGAATGAATAGGCTGTTTCAGATGAATTCTTTTGTCATCCTTCTGTGCTTTGCTGAAAGGAATAAAGCAAAGCAATAGTGCAGACTCCCACTTATAGGAATAAGGATTAAATAAAATTCACTCACAAACAAAGAAGTATTAAAAACATATAGAATAGCGGGTGGTAGAGGTAAACGTATACTCATCAGTTTGTAAGGCTTTCTAGAGTCCCACAGAGTTCCGGATACTCCAAGGATTTCCTCAAGATAAGTCCCAGTATCGTGCCTCTATTTCCCAGGTTTACAGTAGCCACACCGCTTAATGCATTTCGAACCCTTCTGTGGAATCCTGGCAAAGCAAATAAAGGATCTACAAGTAGTGATGTGCACCGGAAATTTTTCGGGTTTTGTGTTTTGGTTTTGGATTCGGTTCCGAGGCCGTGTTTTGGATTCGGACGCGTTTTGGCAAAACCTCCCTGATAATTTTTTGTCGGATTCGGGTGTGTTTTGGATTCGGGTGTTTTTTTACAAAAACCCCTCAAAAACAGCTTAAATCATAGAATTTGGGGGTCATTTTGATCCCATAGTATTATTAACCTCAATAACCATAATTTCCACTCATTTTCAGTCTATTTTGAACACCTCACACCTCACAATATTATTTTTAGTCCTAAAATTTGCACCAAGGTCGCTGGATGACTAAGCTAAGCGACCCAAGTGGCCGACACAAACACCTGGCCCATCTAGGAGTGGCACTGCAGTGTCAGACAGGATGGCACTTCAAAAAAATAGTCCCCAAACAGCACATGATGCAAAGAAAAAAAAAGGCGCAATGAGGTAGCTGTGTGACTAAGCTAAGCGACCCAAGTGGCCGACACAAACACCTGGCCCATCTAGGAGTGGCACTGCAGTGTCAGACAGGATGGCAGATTTAAAAAATAGTCCCCAAACAGCACATGATGCAAAGAAAAAAAGAGGCGCAATGAGGTCGCTGTGTGACTAAGCTAAGCGACCCAAGTGGCCGACACAAACACCTGGCCCATCTAGGAGTGGCACTGCAGTGTCAGACAGGATGGCAGATTTAAAAAATAGTCCCCAAACAGCACATGATGCAAAGAAAAAAAGAGGCGCAATGAGGTCGCTGTGTGACTAAGCTAAGCGACCCAAGTGGCCGACACAAACACCTGGCCCATCTAGGAGTGGCACTGCAGTGTCAGACAGGATGGCAGATTTAAAAAATAGTCCCCAAACAGCACATGATACAAAGAAAAAAAGAAGTGCACCAAGGTCGCTGGATGGCTAAGCTAAGCGACCCAAGTGGCCGACACAAACACCTGGCCCATCTAGGAGTGGCACTGCAGTGTCAGACAGGATGGCAGATTTAAAAAATAGTCCCCAAACAGCACATGATGCAAAGAAAAAAAGAGGTGCACCAAGGTCGCTGGATGGCTAAGCTAAGCGACACAAGTGGCCGACACAAACACCTGGCCCATCTAGGAGTGGAACTGCAGTGTCCGGC
Source organism: Pseudophryne corroboree (assembly GCF_028390025.1). Taxonomy (NCBI): domain Eukaryota; kingdom Metazoa; phylum Chordata; class Amphibia; order Anura; family Myobatrachidae; genus Pseudophryne; species Pseudophryne corroboree. The sequence goes on from NC_086444.1 coordinate 973,145,606, forward strand.
AGGATGGCACTTCAAAAAAATAGTCCCCAAACAGCACATGACGCAAAGAAAAATGAAAGAAAAAAGAGGTGCAAGATGGAATTGTCCTTGGGCCCTCCCACCCACAATTATGTTGTATAAACAGGACATGCACACTTTAACAAACCCATCATTTCAGCGACAGGGTCTGCCACACGACTGTGACTGAAATGACTGGTTGGTTTGGGCCCCCACCAAAAAAGAAGCAATCAATCTCTCCTTGCACAAACTGGCTCTACAGAGGCAAGATGTCCACCTCCTCCTCATCGTCCGATTCCTCACCCCTTTCACTGTGTACATCCCCCTCCTCACAGATTATTAATTGGAATCCACCATCTCAGGTCCCTGTGTACTTTCTGGAGGCAATTGCTGGTGAATGTCTCCATGGAGGAATTGATTATAATTCATTTTGATGAACATCATCTTCTCCACATTTTCTGGAAGTAACCTCGTACGTCGATTGCTGACAAGGTGAGTGGCTGCACTAAACACTCTTTCGGAGTACACACTGGAGGGGGGGCAACTTAGGTAAAATAAAGCCAGTTTGTGCAAGGGCCTCCAAATTGCCTCTTTTTCCTGCCAGTATACGTACGGAGTGTCTGACGTGCCTACTTGGATGCGGTCACTCATATAATCCTCCACCATTCTTTCAATGGTGACAGAATCATATGCAGTGACAGTAGACGACATGTCAGTAATCGTTGGCAGGTCCTTCAGTCCGGACCAGATGTCAGCACTCGGTCCAGACTGCTCTGCATCACCGCCAGTGGGTGGGCTCGGAATTCTTAGCCTTTTCCTCGCACCCCCAGTTGCGGGAGAATGTGAAGGAGGAGCTGTTGACGGGTCACGTTCCGCTTGACTTGACAATTTTCTCACCAGCAGGTCTTTGAACCTCTGCAGACTTGTGTCTGCCAGAAAGAGAGATACAACGTAGGTTTTAAATCTAGGATCGAGCACGGTGGCCAAAATGTAGTGCTCTGATTTCAACAGATTGACCACCCGTGAATCCTGGTTAAGCGAATTAAAGGCTCCATCCACAAGTCCCACATGCCTAGCGGAATCGCTCTGTTTTAGCTCCTCCTTCAATGTCTCCAGCTTCTTCTGCAAAAGCCTGATGAGGGGAATGACCTGACTCAGGCTGGCAGTGTCTGAACTGACTTCACATGTGGCAAGTTCAAAGGGTTGCAGAACCTTGCACAACGTTGAAATCATTCTCCACTGCGCTTGAGTCAGGTGCATTCCCCCTCCTTTGCCTATATCGTAGGCAGATGTATAGGCTTAAATGGCCTTTTGCTGCTTCTCCATCCTCTGAAGCATATAGAGGGTTGAATTCCACCTCGATACCACCTCTTGCTTCAGATGATGGCAGGGCAGGACTGTTTGCTGGTGCTCCAGTCTTCGGCACACGGTGGCTGAATGCCGAAAGTGGCCTGCAATTCTTCGGGCCACCGACAGCATCTCTTGCATGCCCCTGTCGTTTTTTTAAATAATTCTGCACCACCAAATTCAATGTATGTGCAAAAATATGGGACGTGCTGGAATTTGCCCAAATGTAATGCACGCACAATATTGGTGGCGTTGTCCGATGTCACAAATCCCCAGGAGAGTCCAATTGGGGTAAGCCATTCTGCGATGATGTTCCCCAGTTTCCGTAAGAGGTTGTCAGCTATGTGCCTCTTATGGAAAGCGGTGATACAAAGCGTAGCCTGCCTAGGAACGAGTTGGCATTTGCGAGATGCTGCTACTGGTGCCGCCGCTGCTGTTCTTGCTGCGGGAGGCAATACATCTACCCAGTGGGCTGTCACAGTCACATAGTCCTGAGTCTGCCCTGCTCCACTTGTCCACATGTCCGTGGTTAAGTGGACATTGGGTACAACTGCATTTTTTAGGACACTAGTGACTCTTTTTCTGACGTCTGTGTACATTTTCGGTATCGCCTGCCTAGAGAAATGGAACCTAGATGGTATTTGGTACCGGGGACACAGTACCTCAATCAAGTCTCTAGTTCCCTGTGAATTAACGGTGGATACCGGAAGCACGTTCCTCACCATCCAGGCTGCCAAGGCCTGAGTTATCCGCTTTGCAGCAGGATGACTGCTGTGATATTTCATCTTCCTCGCAAAGGACTGTTGGACAGTCAATTGCTTACTGGAAGTAGTACAAGTGTTCTTCCGACTTGCTTTCTGGGATGACGATCGACTCCCAGCAGCAACAACAGCAGCGCCAGCAGCAGTAGGCGTTACACTCAAGGATGCATCAGAGGAATCCCTGGGAGGAGAGGACTCGTCAGACTTGACAGTGACATGGCCTGCAGGACTATTGGCTTTCCTGTGTAAGGAGGAAATTGACACTGAGGGAGTTGGTGGTGTGGTTTGCAGGAGCTTGGTTACAAGAGGAAGGGATTTAGTGGTCAGTGGACTGCTTCCGCTGTCATCCAAAGTTTTTGAACTTGTCACTGACTTCTGATGAATGTGGTCCAGGTGACGTATAAGGGAGGATGTTCCTAGGTGGTTAACGTCCTTACCCCTACTTATTACAGCTTGACAAAGGCAACACACGGCTTGACACCAGTTGTCCGCATTTCTGTTGAAATAATTCCACACCGAAGAGGTGATTTTTTTTTGTATTTTGACCAGGTATGTCAATGGCCATATTTGTCCCACGGACAACAGGTGTCTCCCCGGGTGCCTGACTTAAACAAACCACCTCACCATCAGAATCCTCCTTGTCAATTTCCTCCCCAGCGCCAGCAACACCCATATCCTCATCCTGGTGTACTTCAACAGTGACATCTTCAATTTGACTATCAGGAACTGGACTGCGGGTGCTCCTTCCAGCACTTGCAGGGGGCGTGCAAATGGTGGAAGGCGCAACCTCTTCCCGTCCAGTGTTAGGAAGGTCAGGCATCGCAACCGACACAATTGGACTCTCCTTTGGGATTTGTGATTTAGAAGAACGCACAGTTCTTTGCTGTGCTTTTGCCATCTTAACTCTTTTAAGTTTTCTAGCAGGAGGATGAGTGCTTCCATCCTCAGGTGAAGCTGAACCACTAGCCTTGAACATAGGCCAGGGCCTCAGCCGTTCCTTGCCACTCCGTGTCGTAAATGGCACATTGGCAAGTTTACGCTTCTCCTCAGACGATTTTGATTTAGATTTTTGGGTCATTTTACTGAGCTTTATTTTTTTGGATTTTACATGCTCTCTACTATGACATTGGGCATCGGCCTTGGCAGACGACGTTGATGGCATTTCATCATCTCGGCCATGACTAGTGGCAGCAGCTTCAGCACGAGGTGGAAGTGGATCTTGATCTTTCCCTATTTTACCCTCCACATTTTTGTTCTCCATTTTTTAATGTGTGGAATTATATGCCAGTAATATATCAATAGCAATGGCCTACTACTATATATACTGCGCACAACTGAAATGCACCACAGGTATGGATGGATAGTATACTTGACGACACAGATGTAGGTAGAGCAGTGGCCTACTGTACCGTACTGCTATATAGTATATACTGGTGGTCAGCAAACTGTGCAAAACTGAAATGCACCACAGGTATGGATGGATAGTATACTTGACGACACAGAGGTAGGTAGAGCAGTGGCCTACTGTACCGTACTGCTATATAGTATATACTGGTGGTCAGCAAATTGTGCAAAACTGAAATGCACCACAGGTATGGATGGATAGTATACTTGACGACACAGAGGTAGGTAGAGCAGTGGCCTACTGTACCGTACTGCTATATATTATATACTGGTGGTCAGCAAACTGTGCAAAACTGAAATGCACCACAGGTATGGATGGATAGTATACTTGGCGACACAGAGGTAGGTAGAGCAGTAGCCTTCTGTACCGTACTGCTATATAGTATATACTGGTGGTCAGCAAACTGTGCAAAACTGAAATGCACCACAGGTATGGATGGATAGTATACTTGACGACACAGAGGTAGGTAGAGCAGTGGCCTACTGTACCGTACTGCTATATAGTATATACTTGTGGTCAGCAAACTGTGCAAAACTGAAATGCACCACAGGTATGGATAGATAGTATACTTGACGACACAGAGGTAGGTAGAGCAGTGGCCTACTGTACCGTACTGCTATATAGTATATACTGGTGGTCAGCAAACTGTGCAAAACTGAAATGCACCACAGGTATGGATGGATAGTATACTTGACGACACAGAGGCAGGTAGAGCAGTGGCCTACTGTACCGTACTGCTATATAGTATATACTGGTGGTCAGCTAACTGTGCAAAATTGAAATGCACCACAGGTATGGATGGATAGTATACTTGACGACACAGAGGTAGGTAGAGCAGTGGCCTTCTGTACCGTACTGCTATATAGTATATACTGGTGGTCAGCAAACTTTGCAAAACTGAAATGCACCACAGGTATGGATGGATAGTATACTTGACGACACAGAGGTAGGTAGAGCAGTGGCCTTCTGTACCGTACTGCTATATAGTATGTACTGGTGGTCAGCAAACTGTGCAAAACTGAAATGCACCACAGGTATGGATGGATAGTATACTTGACGACACAGAGGTAGGTAGAGCAGTGGACTACTGTACCGTACTGCTATATATATAGTTATACTGGTGGTCAGCAAAATTCTACACTGTCCTCCTACTGTATACTACAATGCAGCACAGATATGGAGCGTTTTTCAGGCAGAGAACGTATAATACTGGTGGTCACTGGTCAGCAAAACTCTGCACTGTCCTCCTACTATATAATACTGCTGGTCCCCAGTCCCCACAATAAAGCAATTAGCACACTGAGCACAGATATTTGCAGCACAATGAGCACAGTCAGATATGGAGCGTTTTTCAGGCAGAGAACGTAGATATTTGCACTTGCAGCACACTGAGCACAGATATTTGCAGCACACTGAGCACAGATATTTGCAGCACAATTTGCAGCCCACTGAACATAGAAACTGAGAGGATGCCAGCCACGTCCTCTCACGATCATCTCCAATGCACGAGTGAAAAATGGCGGCGACGCGCGGCTCCTTATATAGAATACGAATCTCGCGAGAATCCGACCGCGGGATGATGACGTACAGGCGCGCTCGGGTTAACCGAGCAAGGCGGGAGGATCCGAGTTGCTCGGACCCGTGAAAAAAAAGGTGAAGTTCGGGCGGGTTCGGATCCCGAGGATCCAAACCCGCTCATCACTATCTACAAGTCCAACAAGCTGAGCTGAATTGCTTCGTTTCATCTCCTTCGATTTCTCAAGCTGAATTTCCAGAAGTTTAATTAGGGGAATCATTTAGCTCAAGCTCACAGTGTCTGAACTCACTACACATGTGGGTACTTCAAAAAGGTTTCAGCACCTTGCTCAAGATGGAAAGTATTCTCCATTGTGATGGAGTAAGGTATATTAATTTCCCCTCCTTTTCCAATGTCATAGCTAGTTGTGTAGCTGTGGATGGCTTTTTGCTGTTTCTCCATCCGCTAAAGCCTATAACGTGTGGAATGCCACCTTGTTACCACCTATTGCTTCAGTTGGTGGCAGGGCAAATTGAACTGGTATTGGAGCCGCTGCAATCTCCTACATGAAGCTGCTGAATGCTGAAAATATCCTAATATTTTTCAGGCCACAGACAGCATATCCTTCATGCCCCTGTCATTTAAAAAAAAAAAAAACTTTCTACCACCAATTTGATTGTGTGAGCAAATCATGTTGGAATTCACCCAGCTTTAATGATTTCACAATATTTGTGGCATTACCAGAAATCACAAATCCTTAGAAGAGTCCAAGTGGGGTAAGCCATTTTGCTATGACATCTCCTTAGTTTTTCTAAGAGATTGTCAGCGGTATGCCTCTTAATGAATCCGGTGATACACAGGAGGTAGCATGCCTCTGAATGTGCTGGTGTTGTATGCTAGATACAGTGGGCTGTCACAGTCATGCAATCTTTAGTTTTCCCACTACCACTTGTCCACATATCTGTGGTTAAGTGGACAGTGGGTGCAATGGCATTTTGTAGGCTAATAATTAGGTTTTTGTAACATTTCTGTTACAGTCGAGGTATTGCTACAGTATATATGTAGTTATTTTTACCTAATTGTCAAGCCATCTGAGTGTTTATAAAACCACAGTAAGTTGAGGTAGGGGCATTAACTATGTAGGAACCTCCTCCCTTTTATGTCATTTGTAGTGAGATCATGAAAAGTTTTTGTCAACATCAGAGACTAATGCTAAAAAAATAACAACAAGCTATCCAGCATCAGCTAACTCCATTCTCTCAACCAGATCCCAGCACCTGTAATCTCCACTGCCAACACCTTCCTCCTCAAAATCCTCAGTAATGATCGGAGGTAGTCCTGCATCAACTTTGATAAGGCTAGCACACTCCTCCCCTATCCAAGATTCCTCAGAAGAATCCTTCAGCGCTAGCCCTGTTGCTTCTGGGTATGGTTGATTTTTTTTTCCTATGCCCAGGCATGACAATGGCATTCTTCTTATAATGGGATCGCCAGACAGCGACAGAGTTTACGAAGAAAGCGATCGCACCGGCGATCGCAAGAAGATTGGCAGGAAGAGGCCGTTTGTGGGTGGCAACTGACCGTTTTCTGGGAGTGTCCGGGAGAATGCAGGCGTGCCCAGCCGTTCGGAACGAGGGTTTCCGACGTCAGCATCGGTCCGGATCGTCGCAGCGGCTGAGTAAGTCCTGGGCTGTGCAAAGACTGCACAAAGTTTTGTTTGTACAGCTCTCTGCACATCCATTCGCACCCCTGCACACCGATTACCCCCTCCCCCTGTATGCGGCGATTACCTGGTCACAGCAGTGAAAAAATTGCCTGCTTGCGACCAGGTCTGAATGAGGGCCATAGTTAGACTCTCCTCAGGGATTTGTGCCATTTCTGTTTCTGAACGCAGTTTGCTCTTCTGCCTTAGTGGTTTTCATTTTTTTTTACACCTTTTCTAGACTCTGAGTTTTTTTACCACAGTATATTGTGTTTTTTTTAACTTTAGATGCTCTGACTTAAACCCTCTATGCCACTGAGCATCAGCTTTAAAAGATGATGTTGAAGAACTGGTGTTGTCATCATGACTGGTGGCAGCAGATGCAGCACTAATATTTGGTAAAGTGATCGGTGGAATCCGAGTCTGGTGGGAAAACCTGAGCAGCGGCCGGATACACTCGGATCCCAGAAGTTTGTGTGCGTTCAGATTTAATGGTAATCCAAACCGCTCATTTCTGATAATCACCAGCGCTAACCTGAGTGAAACCCACATCCAAGATCATATGTAATTCCATGTTGATTGAACAACAGAATAAAAATATATATATTTTTTGTGGGCATTGCTAAACCCAAACGGGGGGAAGGGGAAATTATGTAAAAGTTTCCTTCACTGTGATTGTCAGACTGGCAATATAGTAGAGATGAGCGGGTTCGGTTTCTCTGAATCCGAACCCGCCAGAACTTCATGGTTTTTTTCACGGGTCCGAGCAGACTCGGATCTTCCCGCCTTGCTCGGTTAACCCGAGCGCGCCCGAACGTCATCATGACGCTGTCGGATTCTCGCGAGACTCGGATTCTATATAAGGAGCCGCGCGTCGCCGCCATTTTCACACGTGCATTGAGATTGATAGGGAGAGGACGTGGCTGGCGTCCTCTCCATTTAGATTATAAGAGACTGAGAGAGATTTACTGGAGCTGACTAGGAGGAGTACTGTTACTGTAGAAGTGTAGAGACTGAGTGGAGAGAGTTTACTAGTGAGGACAGTGCAGTTTACTTTATAATCCGTTCTCTGCCTGAAAAAAGCGATACACAGCACACAGTGACTCAGTCACATACCATATCTGTGTGCACTGCTCAGGCTCAGGCCAGTGTGCTGCATCATCTATTATCTATATATAATATTATATATATCTGTCTGACTGCTCAGCTCACACAGCTTATAATTGTGGGGGAGACTGGGGAGCACTACTGCAGTGCCAGTTATAGGTTATAGCAGGAGCCAGGAGTACATAATATATTATATAGTGAGTGACCACCAGACACACAGTGCAGTTTATTTAATATATCCGTTCTCTGCCTGAAAAAAGCGATACACACAGTGACTCAGTCAGTCACATACCATATCTGTGTGCACTGTGCAGTGCACTGCTCAGGCTCAGGCCAGTGTGCTGCATCATCTATATATATTATATATCTGTCTGACTGCTCAGCTCACACAGCTTATAATTGTGGGGGAGACTGGGGAGCACTACTGCAGTGCCAGTTATAGGTTATAGCAGGAGCCAGGAGTACATATTATATTAAAATTAAACAGTGCACACTTTTGCTGCAGGAGTGCCACTGCCAGTGTGACTGACCAGTGACCTGACCACACTGACCACCAGTATAGTTAGTAGTATACTTATATTGTGATTGCCTGAAAAAGTTAAACACTCGTCGTGTGACTTCACTTGTGTGTTTTTTTTTTTATTCTATAAAAATAAAACTCATTCTGCTGACAGACAGTGTCCAGCAGGTCCGTCATTATATAATATATAATATATACCTGTCCGGCTGCAGTAGTGATATATATATATTTTTTATATAATTTATCATCCAGTCGCAGCAGACACAGTACGGTAGTTCACGGCTGTGGCTACCTCTGTGTCTCTGCACTCGGCAGGCAGTCCGTCCATAATTGTAATACCACCTAACCGTGAATTTTTTTCATTCTTCTTTATACATACATAGTTACATAGACATCTTCTCTTTATCAACCAGTCTATATTAGCTGCAGACACAGTACAGTACGGTAGTTCACGGCTGTGGCTACCTCTGTGTCTGCACTCGGCAGGCAGTCCGTCCATAATTGTATACCACCTAACCGTGGTTTTTTTTCATTCTTCTTTATACATACATAGTTACATAGACATCTTCTCTTTATCAACCAGTCTATATTAGCTGCAGACACAGTACAGTACGGTAGTTCACGGCTGTGGCTACCTCTGTGTCGGCACTCGGCAGCCCGTCCATAATTGTATATACCACCTAACCGTGGTTTTTTTTTCTTTCTTTATAGTCATACTAGTTACGAGTATACTATCTCTTTATCAACCAGTCTATATTAGCAGCAGACACAGTACAGTGCGGTAGTTCACGGCTGTGGCTACCTCTGTGTCGGCACTCGGCAGCCCGTCCATAATTGTATATACCACCTAACCGTGGTTTTTTTTTCTTTCTTTATACATACATACTAGTTACGAGTATACTATCTCTTTATCAACCAGTCTATATATTAGCAGCAGACACAGTACAGTGCGGTAGTTCACGGCTGTGGCTACCTCTGTGTCGGCACTCGGCAGCCCGTCCATAATTGTATATACCACCTAACCGTGGTTTTTTTTTCTTTCTTTATACATACATACTAGGTACGAGTATACTATCTCTTTATCAACCAGTCTATATATTAGCAGCAGACACAGTACAGTGCGGTAGTTCACGGCTGTGGCTACCTCTGTGTTGGCACTCGGCAGCCCGTCCATAATTGTATATACCACCTAACCGTGGTTTTTTTTTCTTTCTTTATACATACATACTAGTTACGAGTATACTATCTCTTTATCAACCAGTCTATATTAGCAGCAGACACAGTACAGTGCGGTAGTTCACGGCTGTGGCTACCTCTGTGTCGGCACTCGGCAGCCCGTCCATAATTGTATACTAGTATCCAATCCATCCATCTCCATTGTTTACCTGAGGTGCCTTTTAGTTGTGCCTATTAAAATATGGAGAACAAAAATGTTGAGGTTCCAAAATTAGGGAAAGATCAAGATCCACTTCCACCTCATGCTGAAGCTGCTGCCACTAGTCATGGCCGAGACGATGAAATGCCAGCAACGTCGTCTGCCAAGGCCGATGCCCAATGTCATAGTACAGAGCATGTCAAATCCAAAACACCAAATATCAGTAAAAAAAGGACTCCAAAACCTAAAATAAAATTGTCGGAGGAGAAGCGTAAACTTGCCAATATGCCATTTACCACACGGAGTGGCAAGGAACGGCTGAGGCCCTGGCCTATGTTCATGGCTAGTGGTTCAGCTTCACATGAGGATGGAAGCACTCAGCCTCTCTCTAGAAAAATGAAAAGACTAAAGCTGGCAAAAGCAGTAGCACCGCAAAGAACTGTGCGTTCTTCGAAATCCCAAATCCACAAGGAGAGTCCGACTCCAATTGTGTCGGTTGCGATGCCTGACCTTCCCAACACTGGACGTGAAGAGCATGCGCCTTCCACCATTTGCACGCCCCCTGCAAGTGATGGAAGGAGCACCCGCAGTCCAGTTCCTGATAGTCAGATTGAAGATGTCAGTGTTGAAGTACACCAGGATGAGGAGGATATGGGTGTTGCTGGCGCTGGGGAGGAAATTGACCAGGAGGATTCTGATGGTGAGGTGGTTTGTTTAAGTCAGGCACCCGGGGAGACACCTGTTGTCCGTGGTAGGAATATGGCCGTTGACATGCCTGGTGAAAATACCAAAAAAATCAGCTCTTCGGTGTGGAAGTATTTCACCAGAAATGCGGACAACAGGTGTCAAGCCGTGTGTTCCCTTTGTCAAGCTGTAATAAGTAGGGGTAAGGACGTTAACCACCTCGGAACATCCTCCCTTATACGTCACCTGCAGCGCATTCATAATAAGTCAGTGACAAGTTCAAAAACTTGGGCCGACAGCGGAAGCAGTCCACTGACCAGTAAATCCCTTCCTCTTGTAACCAAGCTCACGCAAACCACCCCACCAACTCCCTCAGTGTCAATTTCCTCCTTCCCCAGGAATGCCAATAGTCCTGCAGGCCATGTCACTGGCAATTCTGACGAGTCCTCTCCTGCCTGGGATTCCTCCGATGCATCCTTGCGTGTAACGCCTACTGCTGCTGGCGCTGCTGTTGTTGCTGCTGGGAGTCGATGGTCATCCCAGAGGGGAAGTCGTAAGACCACTTTTACTACTTCCACCAAGCAATTGACTGTCCAACAGTCCTTTGCGAGGAAGATGAAATATCACAGCAGTCATCCTACTGCAAAGCGGATAACTGAGGCCTTGACATCCTGGGTGGTGAGAAACGTGGTTCCGGTATCCATCATTACTGCAGAGCCAACTAGAGACTTGTTGGAGGTACTGTGTCCCCGGTACCAAATACCATCTAGGTTCCATTTCTCTAGGCAGGCGATACCGAAAATGTACACAGACCTCAGAAAAAGAGTCACCAGTGTCCTAAAAAATGCAGCTGTACCCAATGTCCACTTAACCACGGACATGTGGACAAGTGGAGCAGGGCAGGGTCAGGACTATATGACTGTGACAGCCCACTGGGTAGATGTATGGACTCCCGCCGCAAGAACAGCAGCGGCGGCACCAGTAGCAGCATCTCGCAAACGCCAACTCTTTCCTAGGCAGGCTACGCTTTGTATCACCGGTTTCCAGAATACGCACACAGCTGAAAACCTCTTACGGCAACTGAGGAAGATCATCGCGGAATGGCTTACCCCAATTGGACTCTCCTGTGGATTTGTGGCATCGGACAACGCCAGCAATATTGTGTGTGCATTAAATCTGGGCCAATTCCAGCACGTCCCATGTTTTGCACATACCTTGAATTTGGTGGTGCAGAATTTTTTTAAAAACGACAGGGGCGTGCAAGAGATGCTGTCGGTGGCCAGAAGAATTGCGGGACACTTTCGGCGTACAGGCACCACGTACAGAAAACTGGAGCACCACCAAAAACTACTGAACCTGCCCTGCCATCATCTGAAGCAAGAAGTGGTAACGAGGTGGAATTCAACCCTGTATATGCTTCAGAGGTTGGAGGAGCAGCAAAAGGCCATTCAAGCCTATACAATTGAGCACGATATAGGAGGTGGGATGCACCTGTCTCAAGCGCAGTGGAGAATGATTTCAACGTTGTGCAAGGTTCTGATGCCCTTTGAACTTGCCACACGTGAAGTCAGTTCAGACACTGCCAGCCTGAGTCAGGTCATTCCCCTCATCAGGCTTTTGCAGAAGAAGCTGGAGACATTGAAGGAGGAGCTAACACGGAGCGATTCCGCTAGGCATGTGGGACTTGTGGATGGAGCCCTTAATTCGCTTAACAAGGATTCACGGGTGGTCAATCTGTTGAAATCAGAGCACTACATTTTGGCCACCGTGCTCGATCCTAGATTTAAAGCCTACCTTGGATCTCTCTTTCCGGCAGACACAAGTCTGCTGGGGTTCAAACACCTGCTGGTGAATAAATTGTCAAGTCAAGCGGAACGCGACCTGTCAACAACATCTCCTCCTTCACATTCTCCCGCAACTGGGGGTGCGAGGAAAAGGCTCAGAATTCCGAGCCCACCCGCTGGCGGTGATGCAGGGCAGTCTGGAGCGACTGCTGATGCTGACATCTGGTCCGGACTGAAGGACCTGACAACGATTACGGACATGTCGTCTACTGTCACTGCATATGATTCTCTCCCCATTGAAAGAATGGTGGAGGATTATATGAGTGACCGCATCCAAGTAGGCACGTCACACAGTCCGTACTTATACTGGCAGGAAAAAGAGGCAATTTGGAGGTCCTTGCACAAACTGGCTTTATTCTACCTAAGTTGCCCTCCCACAAGTGTGTACTCCGAAAGAGTGTTTAGTGCCGCCGCTCACCTTGTCAGCAATCGGCGTACGAGGTTACATCCAGAAAATGTGGAGAAGATGATGTTCATTAAAATGAATTATAATCAATTCCTCCGTGGAGACATTGACCAGCAGCAATTGCCTCAACAAAGTACACAGGGAGCTGAGATGGTGGATTCCAGTGGGGACGAATTGATAATCTGTGAGGAGGGGGATGTACACGGTGATATATCGGAGGATGATGATGAGGTGGACATCTTGCCTCTGTAGAGCCAGTTTGTGCAAGGAGAGATTAATTGCTTCTTTTTTGGTGGGGGTCCAAACCAACCCGTCATATCAGTCACAGTCGTGTGGCAGACCCTGTCACTGAAATGATGGGTTGGTTAAAGTGTGCATGTCCTGTTTATACAACATAAGGGTGGGTGGGAGGGCCCAAGGACAATTCCATCTTGCACCTCTTTTTTCTTTTCTTTTTCTTTGCGTCATGTGCTATTTGGGGAGGGTTTTTTGGAAGGGACATCCTGCGTGACACTGCAGTGCCACTCCTAGATGGGCCCGGTGTTTGTGTCGGCCACTAGGGTCGCTTATCTTACTCACACAGTCAGCTACCTCATTGCGCCTCTTTTTTTCTTTGCGTCATGTGCTGTTTGGGGAGGGTTTTTTGGAAGGGACATCCTGCGTGACACTGCAGTGCCACTCCTAGATGGGCCCGGTGTTTGTGTCGGCCACTAGGGTCGCTTATCTTACTCACACAGTCAGCTACCTCATTGCGCCTCTTTTTTTCTTTGCGTCATGTGCTGTTTGGGGAGGGTTTTTTGGAAGGGACATCCTGCGTGACACTGCAGTGCCACTCCTAGATGGGCCCGGTGTTTGTGTCGGCCACTAGGGTCGCTTATCTTACTCACACAGTCAGCTACCTCATTGCGCCTCTTTTTTTCTTTGCGTCATGTGCTGTTTGGGGAGGGTTTTTTGGAAGGGACATCCTGCGTGACACTGCAGTGCCACTCCTAGATGGGCCCGGTGTTTGTGTCGGCCACTAGGGTCGCTTATCTTACTCACACAGTCAGCTACCTCATTGCGCCTCTTTTTTTCTTTGCGTCATGTGCTGTTTGGGGAGGGTTGTTTGGATGGGACATCCTGCGTGACACTGCAGTGCCACTCCTAGATGGGCCCGGTGTTTGTGTCGGCCACTAGGGTCGCTTATCTTACTCACACAGTCAGCTACCTCATTGCGCCTCTTTTTTTCTTTGCGTCATGTGCTGTTTGGGGAGGGTTTTTTGGAAGGGACATCCTGCGTGACACTGCAGTGCCACTCCTAGATGGGCCCGGTGTTTGTGTCGGCCACTAGGGTCGCTTATCTTACTCACACAGCTACCTCATTGCGCCTCTTTTTTTCTTTGCGTCATGTGCTGTTTGGGGAGGGTTTTTTGGAAGGGACATCCTGCGTGACACTGCAGTGCCACTCCTAGATGGGCCCGGTGTTTGTGTCGGCCACTAGGGTCGCTAATCTTACTGACACAGCTACCTCATTGCGCCTCTTTTTTTCTTTGCGTCATGTGCTGTTTGGGGAGGGTTTTTTGGAAGGGCCATCCTGCGTGACACTGCAGTGCCACTCCTAGATGGGCCCGGTGTTTGTGTCGGCCACTAGGGTCGCTTATCTTACTCACACAGCGACCTCGGTGCAAATTTTAGGACTAAAAATAATATTGTGAGGTGTGAGGTATTCAGAATAGACTGAAAATGAGTGGAAATTATGGTTTTTGAGGTTAATAATACTTTGGGATCAAAATGACCGCCAAATTCTATGATTTAAGCTGTTTTTTAGGTTTTTTGGAAAAAAACACCCGAATCCAAAACACACCCGAATCCGACAAAAAAAATTCGGTGAGGTTTTGCCAAAACGCGGTCGAACCCAAAACACGGCCGCGGAACCGAACCCAAAACCAAAACACAAAACCCGAAAAATTTCCGGCGCTCATCTCTACAATATAGCTCTCCCGATTGTACCAAAAATATGTAAATTTGACATTGATGTACTACATATCCATAAATAAGTTGATCAATTCATTCCCCAAATTTTCACACTAGTTAACCTTGCATTGGTATAAGTTAGTAAATCAGGCTTCCGTTGCTGTCTGCAACTACAGGCACTTTACGTGCGGCTCAGAATCAGCCCCATTCTCTACTATATATTTGTGTTCACCACTGATAAATACATGGGGGAAAATTTACTAAGATAGGAGTTTTATTTAAGATGGGATGTTGCCCATAGCAACCAATCAGATTCCACTTCTCATTTATCTAGCACCTTCTAGAACATAATACCTGGAATCTGATTGCTTGCTATGGGCAACATCCCATCTTAAATAGAACTCCCATCTTAGTAAATTTACCCCATTGAGGGAAGCCTACAGTACAGTATATTGAACTTTAAGCACTAGTCAAAATGATAGTGACAAAAACCATTCCCTCTTTTTGATGTTATCAATATAAATTTTCAATAATCCCACATGCAATGAGAATTTTAATATTTGCCTATAGGCGTCATTTTCATGAACTATTACAAACGTTTTAAAGAAAAAATATAAAGTAGAACAATGAAGATTTCATACATGCACATTACTACACATACTCAATAATATTTTCACATTATATCATATAGTGTGAGTACTTTCAGTATTCAAGCGCACAAATGAATTTCTAAATAGCAATATTATAGTACAAGCTTCATAAAAGCACATTGTTTAATATGAATTAGTGAGAAACCACAATTGTCCTACTGAAATAGTATGTGCTTATTAAAGTGCTTATTAAAGGGGTATTATACCCCTTTCACATCACACAAATAACCCGGTATCGACATATTGCCGGGTTGACACAGTTCGGTGTGCGGTGTGAAAGGGCCATGGTCAAATTCCCGGGTCGCCTGGTCCCAGTAATTCAAACCAGGAATAAAGCAGCGTTATTCCCGGGTTGAATATCAGCTTAGTGGCAGCGTGAACGGGTTCCCGGGTTGATGCGACACGGGACCCGTTCACTAGATAGGGAAAGGCGGCGCGGAGATGAGCTTATCTCCCAGCGCCGCCTCTGCCCCCGCCGCTATGGCAATCGACCCGGCAAATTGCCGGGTCGGGAAGCCAGCACAGAGGGCTGTAACACACGCGCCGGCTTTTGTGTGAAGGGGAGCTTTCACACACAACGGTTTTTTTAGCCGCCACCGCTGCGCATGCGCACAGCATAACACACGGCTCAAAGCCGTTGTGTGTGAAAGACCCTCCCGGATGGCAAAAAGCCGGGAAAAACCAGAGCGTGTTACAGCCCTTAGGGTCCAATGCCGGATCCCACCCGGGAAGGACCTGTTTCCAATTTCCAGGTGGGATCCGGCTGTGGCGGTGTGAAAGGGGTATAAGTGTCATTAGTATGTTGGCAGCAATTTCCATTGCCTAAATGTTTACAAATGTTATTACTCTACTGTAGTTAAAGTGAAGCTGTGTACTCACGGCAAGTGTCTGCTCAAAGTAATGCATAAAATCTGCAATAGCAGAATGTAGGCAATAAGCTTTAGTCTTTCAACTTATCTTAATTTATGAGTGTGTAAAGGGTTGTAATTTAATTTTGTTATCTCCAGTCTCAATTACAGCACATAATGATAATACTGAATGCGTCATGTAACCTGATCCCGTGCTTTAAACAAAATTAACACTTTGCACTTGTTCGCTGAAAGATATACTATGTAGAGGCACCACACATGCAAATAAATAAATATATATATATATATATATATATATATATATATAGTCCTATTCCTTATATGCACCAAACTATAATATTATCTGCATTGGTAGTTAAGAATGGAGATGATGAGCATCAGAAAAGAAGGGCATGTGTGAGTATCACTTATAGTCAGTCATGCTTGCACAATGATGTATCATACCCAAAACCAGATTCTATCATTTTCTAAATTGCAATATACCCAGTTTCTATGAGCAACACCACCACTTTTCATTTTTAGAAACTATAGTAAGGCTACCCCTTAGGGGCATACCCAATTTGCCGCAAATTTTGAATGCAAAAAATGATGCAGCCCTCACGACCAATTTTGGAATACTGTGGGTATGTATGCTCCGATACCCGCAGTATCCCTTTTGAAAAAAATGTTTGCAGGGTATTTTGAAGAGTAATATCCCTGGGGAGGGATTTTATTTTTAACACATTCTGCAGCCTGCGGACGGTATAAATTCTGTGCAGGGAGCGGGTGTAGGGTGAACGGTAGTGTAAAAAGTGTGTGCAGTAAGAAGATGCAGAGTAAAGGCGAGTACACACTACCCGATGTTTAAATGCCAGCGGTGAACGACTATATCGTTGAACGATATAGTGTTCAACGATATAGGGGGTAATTCCAAGTTGATCGCAGCAGGAATATTTTTAGCAGTTGGGCAAAACCATGTGCACTGCAGGGGAGGCAGATATAACATTTGCAGAGAGAGTTAGATTTGGGTGTGGTGACTTCAATCTGCAATCTAAATTGCAGTGTAAAAATAAAGCAGCCAGTATTTACCCTGCACAGAAACAAAATAACCCACCCAAATCTAACTCTTTCTGCACATGTTATATCTGCCCCCCTGCAGTGCACATGGTTTTGCCCAACTGCTAAAAAAATTTCCTACTGCGATCAACTTGGAATTACCCCCATAGTGCATACACATTCAGTGACGTCACTGCCAGCATTCCCAAACATGCAGCTCAGCCCAACAATAGGCCTAATTCAGATCTGAACAGTGCTGTGCGCCGGCGCCACAGTGCGCTGGCACATGCCAGACAGCCGACGGCTGTCTCAGCCCTGCGATTGCCTCTGCCTGATTGACAGGCAGAGGCAGTCGCTGGGCGGGAGGGGGTGGGCCGGTGGCATTTGGTCGCCATTTTGGGGGTGCGGTCCGGGCAACACAGGCGTGCCCGGACCGTTGGGGGGGGAGGGGCGCAGCGGCTGTGCGATGTCTCACACAGCCGCTGAGACCCTCACAGCGACGAGTAGCTCCCTGCCAGAGAGCAGGAACTGCGCTGGCAGGGAGCTACTCCTAAAGTACAAAAACATTGCCGCTGTGCTATGCATTTGTGCTTGTGCGGGGGGTTGGGCATGACATGCGGGGCGGACTAGCCCTGTGCTGGGCGCCCCCCTGCATGTCTGAATTAGGCCCATTGACGAGTTGAGCTGCATGTCAGCTTAATATTGGTGAATCGCCTAGTGTTTACCGCTCTTTAGGGGTAGTGTAGGCAGTGTGTGTGGGAAGTGGGTGCAGGGTGAGGGATAGTTAGGAACGTACGGTGAGGTAAATGGCTCAGGAGGCACTGGCTAGTATCAGAGCCAGATTTACACACAAGGGTTAATGTAGACATTATACACAGGTGCAGAGGTATACAGTATACTGCTGAAAATTTGGAGAGTTTTGATCAGAGATGTGCCTCATCTGTTTTGACTGTTAAAAAGATTATCAAAATATACAGTATCTCTGCGTTAGTGTTTACTAAGTAGCTCATTTAAAAAGTTAAGCAATCTATATATTTAAAACGGATGTATGTGTGTATGTGACTGTGTGTATGTATGTACCAGCATAACTCTGGAACGGCTGGATCAATTTACACCAAACTTTGTCCAAATATGACCTAAACAATCAGGAAAAAAATACTGTGGGGGTAAGGCACCCCTAAGGGTGGGGGTAGGGAGGGGGTGACATGTAAAAATCTATAGTTTTCAGGGTTGCTGAGATGACGTTTCAGTCCCAAGTTCAGCTCCCATCAGCATGGGGGGTGAGAAGGGGTAAAATAAAATGTCCCAGTGACCTTAAGTGTTGTGCAAAAATCTTTTACCTTTTTACCTCAAAGGATGAGCCACAAGGAGAGCGAGAAGCTAAGCAAAGAGACCTTACATATTTAACATACAGTGGGCGGAGCTTGGCCTGTCGTCCCAGCATTTACAGCACTGATCAGGGCAGCATCAAAGGTGGGACTGGGCAGAAAAGGAGGCAGATTATTCTCCTCGGCGCCAGCCTTTTGACAGATTGGCAGTGGCGGGTGGAGCATGTCCTGTTTAAGTCTAATTGCTGATCTTCTGTGATAAACTAACCAGTTAACTTTAGGTATATCCCATTGTAAACATAAGACACAGAGGGGTATATTTACAAAAATTTCGTGTTTGGCCGATTTGTGTGTTTTTTTCTAAGTCCCAACACGGGAATTTACCAAGCACAAATCTCGGCAGTGTTGGTGGAATTCGTAATGGTTTTCACGGCTAAGTTCAGAAATACGAATGAATAGACCATCGGTCAAACACGGCTGTTTGTTCATACAACACAGGAATTTACTATTAATTCGTATTTGGGTGTTAGTCTCTGAATGCTCAATTGCGGGTGTATTTTTATGTGATTCGTTAAAAAAAGCAGCAAAAAAATAGATCTGCTTTTTCCAGGCGAGTTTGGATAATCATGCACGGATCAGTGAGATCTGTGCATGGTTATCTATGGGAAAGGGTCTGTTTAGTGTAAAAACTGGAAAAAAAATTGTGTGGGGTCCCCCCTCATAAGCATAACCAGCCTCGGGCTCTTTGAGCCGGTCCTGGTTGTAAAAATACAGGGGAAAAATTGACAGGGGATCCCCAATATTTTAACAACCAGCACCGGGCTCTGCGCCTGGTCCTGGTGTAAAAAAGACGGGGGACAAAAGACGTAGGGGGCCCCCGTATTTTTCACACCAGCACCGGGCTCCACTAGTCAGATAATGCTACAGCCGGGGGACACTTTTATATTGGTCCCTGCGGCCCTGGCATTAAATCACCAACTAGTCACCCCTGGCCGGGGTACCCTGGAGGAGTGGGGACCCCTTAAATCAAGGGGTCCCCCCCTCCAGCCACCCAAGGATTAGGGGTGAAGCCCGAGGCTGTCCCCCCCATCCAAGGGCGGCGGATGGGGGGCTGATAGCCATAGTGTAAAAAGAATATTGTTTTTTGTAGCAGAACTACAAGTCCCAGCAAGCCTCCCCCGCAAGCTGGTACTTGGAGAAACACAAGTACCAGCATGCGGGGGGGAAACGGACCCGCTGGTACCTGTAGTTCTACTACAAAAAATACCCCAAAAAAACACAACGCACACACCGTGATAGTACAATTTTATTACATACATGCACACTTACTTACATACATACATACTTACCTATGTTGACACGAAGCAGTCGGTCCTCTTCTCCAGTAGAATCCAGGGGTACCTGTAAATAAAATTATACTCACAACAATCCAGTGTAGATCGGTCCTCTTCTGTTTGTAATCCACGCACTTGGCAAAATAAAAAAACGGGTTACCCGGACCATGCACTGAAAGGGGATCCATGTTTACACATGGGACCCCTTTCCCCGACTGGCGGGACCCCCCGTGACTGCTGTCAACGAGGGTCCCTTCAGCCAATCAGGGAGCGCTACGTCATGGCACTCTCCTGATTGGCTGTGCGCCTGAGCTGTCAGTCAGTCTGCGCACTGAAGATACAATGTAGCGCATAGGCGCTCCATTGTATCCAATGGTGGGAACTTTGCGGTCAGCGGTAGACCGCGAGGTTAAGTGGGGTCACTCTTGTGGTTGGGAAAGTCAGAGAAAGGGGATCCATGTGTAAACATGGATCCCCTTTCAGTGCGTGGATCGGGTTTTTCGTTTTTTTATTTTTACAAGTCCCTGGATTACAAATTTAAAGAAGAGGACCGATCTACACAGGATTGTTTGTGAGTATAATGTTTATTTACAGGTACCCCGTGGATTCTACTGGAGAAGAGGACCGACTGCTTTGTGTCAACATAGGTAAGTATGTATGTATGTATGTAAGTGTGCATGTATGTTTAAAAATTTTTTACTTTCAAGGTGTGTGTGTTTTGTTTTTATTTGGGTATTTTTTGTAGTAGAACTACAGGTACCAGCGGGCCCGTTTCCCCCCTAAATGCTGGTACTTGTGGTTCTCCAAGTACCATCTTGTGGGGGAGGCTTGCTGGGACTTGTAGTTCTGCTACAAAAAACAATATTCTATTTTTAACACAAAAGACTATCAGCCTCCCATCCGCCGCCCTTGGTTGGGGGGTACAGCCTCGGGCTTCACCCCTGGCCCTTGGGTGGCTGGAGGGGGAACCCTTGATTTAAGGGGTCCCCACTCCTCCAGGCCAGGGGTGACTAGTTGGGGGGGGTAATGCCACGGCCGCAGGGACCAATATAAAAGTGTCCCCCAGCTGTGGCATTATCTCTCTGACTAGTGGAGCCCGGTGCTGGTGGTAAAAATACGGGGGACCCCTACGTCTTTTGTCCCCCGTATTTTTGGCACCAGGCGCAGAGCCCGGTGCTGGTTGCTAAAATATGGGGGATCCCCTGTAAAAAATTTTCCTGTATTTTTACAACCAGGACCGGCTCAAAGAGCCCGAGGCTAGTTATGCTTAGGAGGGGGGACCCCACGCAAATTTTTTTTAACATTTTTACACTAAACAGACCCTTTCCCATAGATAACCATGCACAGATCTCACTGATCCATGCATGATTATCCAAACTCGCCTGGAAAATGCAGTAGAGATGAGCGCCTGAAATTTTTCGGGTTTTGTGTTTTGGTTTTGGGTTCGGTTCCGCGGCCGTGTTTTGGGTTCGAACGCGTTTTGGCAAAACCTCACCGAATTTTTTTTGTCGGATTCGGGTGTGTTTTGGATTCGGGTGTTTTTTTCAAAAAACACTAAAAAACAGCTTAAATCATAGAATTTGGGGGTCATTTTGATCCCAAAGTATTATTAACCTCAAAAACCATAATTTACACTCATTTTCAGTCTATTCTGAATACCTCACACCTCACAATATTATTTTTAGTCCTAAAATTTGCACCGAGGTCGCTGTGTGAGTAAGATAAGCGACCCTAGTGGCCGACACAAACACCGGGCCCATCTAGGAGTGGCACTGCAGTGTCACGCAGGATGTCCCTTCCAAAAAACCCTCCCCAAACAGCACATGACGCAAAGAAAAAAAGAGGCGCAATGAGGTAGCTGTGTGAGTAAGATTAGCGACCCTAGTGGCCGACACAAACACCGGGCCCATCTAGGAGTGGCACTGCAGTGTCACGCAGGATGGCCCTTCCAAAAAACCCTCCCCAAACAGCACATGACGCAAAGAAAAAAAGAGGCGCAATGAGGTAGCTGTGTGAGTAAGATTAGCGACCCTAGTGGCCGACACAAACACCGGGCCCATCTAGGAGTGGCACTGCAGTGTCACGCAGGATGTCCCTTCCAAAAAACCCTCCCCAAACAGCACATGACGCAAAGAAAAAAAGAGGCGCAATGAGGTAGCTGTGTGAGTAAGATTAGCGACCCTAGTGGCCGACACAAACACCGGGCCCATCTAGGAGTGGCACTGCAGTGTCACGCAGGATGTCCCTTCCAAAAAACCCTCCCCAAACAGCACATGACGCAAAGAAAAAAAGAGGCGCAATGAGGTAGCTGGCTGTGTGAGTAAGATTAGCGACCCTAGTGGCCGACACAAACAACGGGCCCATTTAGGAGTGGCACTGCAGTGTCACGCAGGATGTCCCTTCCAAAAAACCCTCCCCAATCAGCACATGATGCAAAGAAAAAGAAAAGAAAAAAGAGGTGCAAGATGGAATTGTCCTTGGGCCCTCCCACCCACCCTTATGTTGTATAAACAAAACAGGACATGCACACTTTAACCAACCCATCATTTCAGTGACAGGGTCTGCCACACGACTGTGACTGATATGACGGGTTGGTTTGGACCCCCCCCCAAAAAAGAAGCAATTAATCTCTCCTTGCACAAACTGGCTCTACAGAGGCAAGATGTCCACCTCATCATCACCCTCCGATATATCACCGTGTACATCCCCCTCCTCACAGATTATCTTCACGTCCAGTGTTGGGAAGGTCAGGCATCGCAACCGACACAATTGGACTCTCCTTGTGGATTTGGGATTTCGAAGAATGCACAGTTCTTTGCTGTGCTGCTTTTGCCAGCTTGAGTCTTTTCATTTTTCTAGCGAGAGGCTGAGTGCTTCCATCCTCATGTGAAGCTGAACCACTAGCCATGAACATAGGCCAGGGCCTCAGCCGTTCCTTGCCACTCCGTGTCGTAAATGGCATATTGGCAAGTTTACGCTTCTCCTCCGACAATTTTATTTTAGGCTTTGGAGTCCTTTTTTTTCTGATATTTGGTGTTTTGGATTTGACATGCTCTGTACTATGACATTGGGCATCGGCCTTGGCAGACGACGTTGCTGGCATTTCATCGTCTCGGCCATGACTAGTGGCAGCAGCTTCAGCACGAGGTGGAAGTGGATCTTGATCTTTCCCTAATTTTGGAACCTCAACATTTTTGTTCTCCATATTTTAATAGGCACAACTAAAAGGCACCTCAGGTAAACAATGGAGATGGATACTAGTATACAATTATGGACTGCCTGCCGAGTGCAGACACAGAGGTAGCCACAGCCGTGAACTACCGTACTGTACTGTGTCTGCTGCTAATATAGACTGGTTGATAAAGAGATGTCTATGTAACTATGTATGTATAAAGAAGAAAGAAAAAAAAACCACGGTTAGGTGGTATACAATTATGGACGGACTGCCTGCCGAGTGCAGACACAGAGGTAGCCACAGCCGTGAACTACCGTACTGTACTGTGTCTGCTGCTAATAATATAGACTGGTTGATAAAGAGATGTCGTAGTAGTATGTATGTATAAAGAAGAAAGAAAAAAAAACCACGGTTAGGTGGTATACAATTATGGACGGACTGCCTGCCGAGTGCAGACACAGAGGTAGCCACAGCCGTGAACTACCGTACTGTACTGTGTCTGCTGCTAATATAGACTGGTTGATAAAGAGATGTCTATGTAACTATGTATGTATAAAGAAGAAAGAAAAAAAAACCACGGTTAGGTGGTATACAATTATGGACGGACGGACTGCCGAGTGCAGACACAGAGGTAGCCACAGCCGTGAACTACCGTACTGTACTGTGTCTGCTGCTAATATAGACTGGTTGATAAAGAGATGTCGTAGTAGTATGTATGTATAAAGAAGAAAAAAAAACCACGGTTAGGTGGTATACAATTATGGACGGACTGCCTGCCGAGTGCAGACACAGAGGTAGCCACAGCCGTGAACTACCGTACTGTGTCTGCTGCGACTGGATGATAAATGATATAAAAAATATATATATATCACTACTGCAGCCGGACAGGTATATATTATATATTATATAATGACGGACCTGCTGGACACTGTCAGCAGAATGAGTTTTATTTTTATAGAATAAAAAAAACAACAACACACAAGTGAAGTCACACGACGAGTGTTTAACTTTTTCAGGCAATCACAATATAAGTATACTACTAACTATACTGGTGGTCAGTGTGGTCAGGTCACTGGTCAGTCACACTGGCAGTGGCACTCCTGCAGCAAAAGTGTGCACTGTTTAATTTTAATATAATATTATGTACTCCTGGCTCCTGCTATAACCTATAACTGGCACTGCAGTGCTCCCCAGTCTCCCCCACAATTATAAGCTGTGTGAGCTGAGCAGTCAGACAGATATATAATATATATAGATGATGCAGCACACTGGGCTGAGCCTGAGCAGTGCACACAGATATGGTATGTGACTGAGTCACTGTGTGTATCGCTTTTTTCAGGCAGAGAACGGATATATTAAATAAACTGCACTGTCTGGTGGTCACTCACTATATAATATTATGTACTCCTGGCTCCTGCTATAACCTATAACTGGCACTGCAGTGCTCCCCAGTCTCCCCCACAATTATAAGCTGTGTGAGCTGAGCAGTCAGACAGATATATAATATATATAGATGATGCAGCACACTGGGCTGAGCCTGAGCAGTGCACACAGATATGGTATGTGACTGAGTCACTGTGTGTATCGCTTTTTTCAGGCAGAGAACGGATATATTAAATAAACTGCACTGTCTGGTGGTCACTCACTAGTAAACTCTCTGCACTCTCTACACTTCTACAGTACTCCTCCTAGTCCTAAGCTCCAGTAAATCTCTCTCTCTTATAATCTAAATGGAGAGGACGCCAGCCACGTCCTCTCCCTATCAATCTCAATGCACGTGTGAAAATGGCGGCGACGCGCGGCTCCTTATATAGAATCCGAGTTTCGCGAGAATCCGACAGCGTCATGATGACGTTCGGGGCGCGCTCGGGTTAACCGAGCAAGGCGGGAGGATCCGAGTCTGCTCGGACCCGTGAAAAAAACCATGAAGTTCGGGCGGGTTCGGATTCAGAGAAATCGAACCCGCTCATCTCTAAAATGCAGGTCTATTTTTTTGCTGCTTTTTTTAACGATTCGCAAAAAAAAAAACCGACCGCAATAGAGCATTCAGAAACTAACACCCAAATACGAATGAATAGTAAATTCTAGTGATGAGCGGGTTCGGTTTCCGAGAAACCGAACCCCCCCGAGCTTTACCTTTTTTACACGGGTCCGAGCCATACTCAGATTCTCCCGTATGGCTCGGTTAACCCGAGCGCGCCCGAACGTCATCATCCCGCTGTCGGATTCTCGCGAGATTCGGATTCTATATAAGCAGCCGCACGTCGCCGCCATTTTTACACGTGCATTGGAGATGATAGGGAGAGGACGTGGCTGGTGTCCTCTCCGTTTAGTAGAAGACAGTTGATTTGATTGCTTGTTTATTACTATAATTGTGGGGAGGATTGGGGAGCAGCTGTAAGGAGGAGTACAGTGCAGAGTTTAGTTTTTATCCGTTCTCTGCCTGAAAAAAACGCTCCATACCATATCTGTGCTCAGTGTGCTGCATGATATATCTGTGCTGAGTGCTCACACTGCTTAATTGTGGGGACTGGGGAGCAGCTATAGCAGGAGTACAGTGCAGAGTTTTGCTGACAGTGACCACCAGTATACGTTTGTCTGCCTGAAAAACACTCCATATCTGTGCTCACAGTGTGCTGCTTTATTGTGGGGACTGGGGACCACCAGTATAATTAATATTATATAGGAGGAGTACAGTGCAGAGTGCACTGCTGTACCTACCTCTGTGTCGTCATCCATTAAGTATACTATCCATCTACATTCCTATACCTGTGGTGCATTTTAGTTTAGCAGTTTGCTGACAGTGTCCACCAGGTTCAGTATACTGTATATAGCAGACCGGTAGGCCACTGCTGTACCTACCTCTGTGTCATCACTCGTCATCCATTAAGTATACTATCCATCCATCTACATTGTATACCTGTGGTGCCTTTTTTTTAGACTAGTTTAGCAGTTTGCTGACAGTGTCCACCAGGTCCAGTATACTGTATATAGCAGTACGGTAGGCCACTGCTGTACCTACCTCTGTGTCGTCACTCGTCATCCATTAAGTATACTATCCATCCATCTACATTGTATACCTGTGGTGCCTTTTTTTTAGACTAGTTTAGCAGTTTGCTGACAGTGTCCACCAGGTCCAGTATACTGTATATAGCAGACCGGCAGGCCACTGCTGTACCTACCTCTGTGTCGTCACTCGTCATCCATTAAGTATACTATCCATCCATCTACATTGTATACCTGTGGTGCCTTTTTTTTTAGACTAGTTTAGCAGTTTGCTGACAGTGTCCACCAGGTCCAGTATACTGTATATAGCAGACCGGTAGGCCACTGCTGTACCTACCTCTGTGTCGTCACTCGTCATCCATTAAGTATACTATCCATCCATCTACATTGTATAACTGTGGTGCCTTTTTTTTTAGACTAGTTTAGCAGTTTGCTGACAGTGTCCACCAGGTCCAGTATACTGTATATAGCAGACCGGTAGGCCACTGCTGTACCTACCTCTGTGTCGTCACTCGTCATCCATTAAGTATACTATCCATCCATCTACATTGTATACCTGTGGTGCCTTTTTTTTAGACTAGTTTAGCAGTTTGCTGACAGTGTCCACCAGGTCCAGTATACTGTATATAGCAGACCGGTAGGCCACTGCTGTACCTACCTCTGTGTCGTCACTCGTCATCCATTAAGTATACTATCCATCCATCTACATTGTATACCTGTGGTGCCTTTTTTTTAGACTAGTTTAGCAGTTTGCTGACAGTGTCCACCAGGTCCAGTATACTGTATATAGCAGACCGGTAGGCCACTGCTGTACTTACCTCTGTGTCGTCACTCGTCATCCATTAAGTATACTATCCATCCATCTACATTGTATACCTGTGGTGCCTTTTTTTTAGACTAGTTTAGCAGTTTGCTGACAGTGTCCACCAGGTCCAGTATACTGTATATAGCAGTACGGTAGGCCACTGCTGTACCTACCTCTGTGTCGTCACTCGTCATCCATTAAGTATACTATCCATCCATCTACATTGTATACCTGTGGTGCCTTTTTTTTAGACTAGTTTAGCAGTTTGCTGACAGTGTCCACCAGGTCCAGTATACTGTATATAGCAGACCGGTAGGCCACTGCTGTACCTACCTCTGTGTCGTCACTCATCATCCATTAAGTATACTATCAATCCATCTACATTGTATACCTGTGGTGCCTTTTTTTTAGACTAGTTTAGCAGTTTGCTGACAGTGTCCACCAGGTCCAGTATACTGTATATAGCAGACCGGTAGGCCACTGCTGTACCTACCTCTGTGTCGTCACTCGTCATCCATTAAGTATACTATCCATCCATCTACATTGTATACCTGTGGTGCCTTTTTTTTAGACTAGTTTAGCAGTTTGCTGACAGTGTCCACCAGGTCCAGTATACTGTATATAGCAGTACGGTAGGCCACTGCTGTACCTACCTCTGTGTCGTCACTCGTCATCCATTAAGTATATTATCCATCCATCTACATTGTATACCTGTGGTGCCTTTTTTTTAGACTAGTTTAGCAGTTTGCTGACAGTGTCCACCAGGTCCAGTATACTGTATATAGCAGTACGGTAGGCCACTGCTGTACCTACCTCTGTGTCGTCACTCGTCATCCATTAAGTATACTATCCATCCATCTACATTGTATACCTGTGGTGCCTTTTTTTTTAGACTAGTTTAGCAGTTTGCTGACAGTGTCCACCAGGTCCAGTATACTGTATATAGCAGACCGGTAGGCCACTGCTGTACCTACCTCTGTGTCGTCACTCGTCATCCATTAAGTATACTATCCATCCATCTACATTGTATACCTGTGGTGCCTTTTTTTTAGACTAGTTTAGCAGTTTGCTGACAGTGTCCACCAGGTCCAGTATACTGTATATAGCAGTACGGTAGGCCACTGCTGTACCTACCTCTGTGTCGTCACTCGTCATCCATTAAGTATACTATCCATCCATCTACATTGTATACCTGTGGTGCCTTTTTTTAGACTAGTTTAGCAGTTTGCTGACAGTGTCCACCAGGTCCAGTATACTGTATATAGCAGACAGGTAGGCCACTGCTGTACCTACCTCTGTGTCGTCACTCGTCATCCATTAAGTATACTATCCATCCATCTACATTGTATACCTGTGGTGCCTTTTTTTTAAACTAGTTTAGCAGTTTGCTGACAGTGTCCACCAGGTCCAGTATACTGTATATAGCAGTATGGTAGGCCACTGCTGTACCTACCTCTGTGTCGTCACTCGTCATCCATTAAGTATACTATCCATCCATCTACATTGTATACCTGTGGTGCCTTTTTTTTAGACTAGTTTAGCAGTTTGCTGACAGTGTCCACCAGTACCAGTATACTGTATATAGCAGACCGGTAGGCCACTGCTGTACCTACCTCTGTGTCATCACTCGTCATCCATTAAGTATACTATCCATCCATCTACATTGTATACCTGTGGTGCCTTTTTTTTAGACTAGTTTAGCAGTTTGCTGACAGTGTCCACCAGGTCCAGTATACTGTATATAGCAGTACGGTAGGCCACTGCTGTAGCTACCTCTGTGTCGTCACTCGTCATCCATTAAGT
This sequence comes from Pseudophryne corroboree, assembly GCF_028390025.1. Lineage (NCBI taxonomy): Eukaryota > Metazoa > Chordata > Amphibia > Anura > Myobatrachidae > Pseudophryne > Pseudophryne corroboree. Next base: position 973,174,228 of record NC_086444.1, read on the forward strand.
ATACTATCCATCCATCTACATTGTATACCTGTGGTGCCTTTTTTTTAGACTAGTTTAGCAGTTTGCTGACAGTGTCCACCAGGTCCAGTATACTTTATATAGCAGTACGGTAGGCCACTGCTGTACCTACCTCTGTGTCGTCACTCGTCATCCATTAAGTATACTATCCATCCATCTACATTGTATACCTGTGGTGCCTTTTTTTTAGACTAGTTTAGCAGTTTGCTGACAGTGTCCACCAGGTCCAGTATACTGTATATAGCAGTATGGTAGGCCACTGCTGTACCTACCTCTGTGTCGTCACTCGTCATCCATTAAGTATACTATCCATCCATCTACATTGTATACCTGTGGTGCCTTTTTTTTAGACTAGTTTAGCAGTTTGCTGACAGTGTCCACCAGGTCCAGTATACTTTATATAGCAGTACGGTAGGCCACTGCTGTACCTACCTCTGTGTCGTCACTCGTCATCCATTAAGTATACTATCCATCCATCTACATTGTATACCTGTGGTGCCTTTTTTTTTAGACTAGTTTAGCAGTTTGCTGACAGTGTCCACCAGGTCCAGTATACTGTATATAGCAGTATGGTAGGCCACTGCTGTACCTACCTCTGTGTCGTCACTCGTCATCCATTAAGTATACTATCCATCCATCTACATTGTATACCTGTGGTGCCTTTTTTTTAGACTAGTTTAGCAGTTTGCTGACAGTGTCCACCAGTACCAGTATACTGTATATAGCAGACCGGTAGGCCACTGCTGTACCTACCTCTGTGTCATCACTCGTCATCCATTAAGTATACTATCCATCCATCTACATTGTATACCTGTGGTGCCTTTTTTTTAGACTAGTTTAGCAGTTTGCTGACAGTGTCCACCAGGTCCAGTATACTGTATATAGCAGTACGGTAGGCCACTGCTGTAGCTACCTCTGTGTCGTCACTCGTCATCCATTAAGTATACTATCCATCCATCTACATTGTATACCTGTGGTGCCTTTTTTTTAGACTAGTTTAGCAGTTTGCTGACAGTGTCCACCAGGTCCAGTATACTTTATATAGCAGTACGGTAGGCCACTGCTGTACCTACCTCTGTGTCGTCACTCGTCATCCATTAAGTATACTATCCATCCATCTACATTGTATACCTGTGGTGCCTTTTTTTTAGACTAGTTTAGCAGTTTGCTGACAGTGTCCACCAGGTCCAGTATACTGTATATAGCAGTATGGTAGGCCACTGCTGTACCTACCTCTGTGTCGTCACTCGTCATCCATTAAGTATACTATCCATCCATCTACATTGTATACCTGTGGTGCCTTTTTTTTAGACTAGTTTAGCAGTTTGCTGACAGTGTCCACCAGGTCCAGTATACTGTATATAGCAGTACGGTAGGCCACTGCTGTACCTACCTCTGTGTCGTCACTCGTCATCCATTAAGTATACTATCCATCCATCTACATTGTATACCTGTGGTGCCTTTTTTTTAGACTAGTTTAGCAGTTTGCTGACAGTGTCCACCAGGTCCAGTATACTGTATATAGCAGACCGGTAGGCCACTGCTGTACCTACCTCTGTGTCGTCACTCGTCATCCATTAAGTATACTATCCATCCATCTACATTGTATACCTGTGGTGCCTTTTTTTTAGACTAGTTTAGCAGTTTGCTGACAGTGTCCACCAGGTCCAGTATACTGTATATAGCAGTACGGTAGGCCACTGCTGTACCTACCTCTGTGTCGTCACTCGTCATCCATTAAGTATACTATCCATCCATCTACATTGTATACCTGCGGTGCCTTTTTTTTAGACTAGTTTAGCAGTTTGCTGACAGTGTCCACCAGTACCAGTATACTGTATATAGCAGACCGGTAGGCCACTGCTGTACCTACCTCTGTGTCGTCACTCGTCATCCATTAAGTATACTATCCATCCATCTACATTGTATACCTGTGGTGCCTTTTTTTTAGACTAGTTTAGCAGTTTGCTGACAGTGTCCACCAGGTCCAGTATACTGTATATAGCAGTACGGTAGGCCACTGCTGTACCTACCTCTGTGTCGTCACTCGTCATCCATTAAGTATACTATCCATCCATCTACATTGTATACCTGCGGTGCCTTTTTTTTAGACTAGTTTAGCAGTTTGCTGACAGTGTCCACCAGGTCCAGTATACTGTATATAGCAGACCGGTAGGCCACTGCTGTACCTACCTCTGTGTCGTCACTCGTCATCCATTAAGTATACTATCCATCCATCTACATTGTATACCTGTGGTGCCTTTATTTTTAGACTAGTTTAGCAGTTTGCTGACAGTGTCCACCAGGTCCAGTATACTGTATATAGCAGACCGGTAGGCCACTGCTGTACCTACCTCTGTGTCGTCACTCGTCATCCATTAAGTATACTATCCATCCATCTACATTGTATACCTGTGGTGCCTTTTTTTTAGACTAGTTTAGCAGTTTGCTGACAGTGTCCACCAGGTCCAGTATACTGTATATAGCAGACCGGTAGGCCACTGCTGTACCTACCTCTGTGTCGTCACTCGTCATCCATTAAGTATACTATCCATCCATCTACATTGTATACCTGTGGTGCCTTTTTTTTAGACTAGTTTAGCAGTTTGCTGACAGTGTCCACCAGGTCCAGTATACTGTATATAGCAGTACGGTAGGCCACTGCTGTACCTACCTCTGTGTCGTCACTCGTCATCCATTAAGTTTACTATCCATCCATCTACATTGTATACCTGTGGTGCCTTTTTTTTAGACTAGTTTAGCAGTTTGCTGACAGTGTCCACCAGGTCCAGTATACTGTATATAGCAGACCGGTAGGCCACTGCTGTACCTACCTCTGTGTCGTCACTCGTCATCCATTAAGTATACTATCCATCCATCTACATTGTATACCTGTGGTGCCTTTTTTTTAGACTAGTTTTGCAGTTTGCTGACAGTGTCCACCAGGTCCAGTATACTGTATATAGCAGTACGGTAGGCCACTGCTGTACCTACCTCTGTGTCGTCACTCGTCATCCATTAAGTATACTATCCATCCATCTACATTGTATACCTGTGGTGCCTTTTTTTTAGACTAGTTTAGCAGTTTGCTGACAGTGTCCACCAGGTCCAGTATACTGTATATAGCAGACCGGTAGGCCACTGCTGTACCTACCTCTGTGTCGTCACTCGTCATCCATTAAGTATACTATCAATCCATCTACATTGTATACCTGTGGTGCCTTTTTTTTAGACTAGTTTAGCAGTTTGCTGACAGTGTCCACCAGGTCCAGTATACTGTATATAGCAGTACGGTAGGCCACTGCTGTACCTACCTCTGTGTCGTCACTGGTCATCCATTAAGTATACTATCCATCCATCTACATTGTATACCTGTGGTGCCTTTTTTTTAGACTAGTTTAGCAGTTTGCTGACAGTGTCCACCAGTACCAGTATACTGTATATAGCAGACCGGTAGGCCACTGCTGTACCTACCTCTGTGTCGTCACTCGTCATCCATTAAGTATACTATCTATCCATCTACATTGTATACCTGTGGTGCCTTTTTTTTAGACTAGTTTAGCAGTTTGCTGACAGTGTCCACCAGGTCCAGTATACTGTATATAGCAGTACGGTAGGCCACTGCTGTACCTACCTCTGTGTCGTCACTCGTCATCCATTAAGTATACTATCCATCCATCTACATTGTATAACTGTGGTGCCTTTTTTTTAGACTAGTTTAGCAGTTTGCTGACAGTGTCCACCAGGTCCAGTGTACTGTATATAGCAGACCGGTAGGCCACTGCTGTACCTACCTCTGTGTCGTCACTCGTCATCCATTAAGTATACAATCCATCCATCTACATTGTATACCTGTGGTGACTTTTTTTTTAGACTAGTTTAGCAGTTTGCTGACAGTGTCCACCAGGTCCAGTATACTGTATATAGCAGTACGGTAGGCCACTGCTGTACCTACCTCTGTGTCGTCACTCGTCATCCATTAAGTATACTATCCATCCATCTACATTGTATACCTGTGGTGCCTTTTTTTTAGACTAGTTTAGCAGTTTGCTGACAGTGTCCACCAGGTCCAGTATACTGTATATAGCAGACCGGTAGGCCACTGCTGTACCTACCTCTGTGTCGTCACTCGTCATCCATTAAGTATACTATCCATCCATCTACATTGTATACCTGTGGTGCCTTTTTTTAGACTAGTTTAGCAGTTTGCTGACAGTGTCCACCAGGTCCAGTATACTGTATATAGCAGTACGGTAGGCCACTGCTGTACCTACCTCTGTGTCGTCACTCGTCATCCATTAAGTATACTATCCATCCATCTACATTGTATACCTGTGGTGCCTTTTTTTAGACTAGTTTAGCAGTTTGCTGACAGTGTCCACCAGGTCAAGTATACTGTATATAGCAGACCAGTAGGCCACTGCTGTACCTACCTCTGTGTCGTCACTCGTCATCCATTAAGTATACTATCCATCCATCTACATTGTATACCTGTGGTGCCTTTTTTTAGACTAGTGTAGCAGTTTGGTGACAGTGTCCACCAGTACCAGTATACTGTATATAGCAGACCGGTAGGCCACTGCTGTACCTACCTCTGTGTCGTCACTCGTCATCCATTAAGTATACTATCCATCCATCTACATTGTATACCTGTGGTGCCTTTTTTTAGACTAGTTTAGCAGTTTGCTGACAGTGTCCACCAGGTCAAGTATACTGTATATAGCAGACCAGTAGGCCACTGCTGTACCTACCTCTGTGTCGTCACTCGTCATCCATTAAGTATACTATCCATCCATCTACATTGTATACCTGTGGTGCCTTTTTTTAGACTAGTTTAGCAGTTCGGTGACAGTGTCCACCAGTACCAGTATACTGTATATAGCAGACCGGTAGGCCACTGCTGTACCTACCTCTGTGTCGTCACTCGTCATCCATTAAGTATACTATCCATCCATCTACATTGTATACCTGTGGTGCCTTTTTTTTAGACTAGTTTAGCAGTTTGCTGACAGTGTCCACCAGGTCCAGTATACTGTATATAGCAGTACGGTAGGCCACTGCTGTACCTACCTCTGTGTCGTCACTCGTCATCCATTAAGTATACTATCCATCCATCTACATTGTATACCTGTGGTGCCTTTTTTTTAGACTAGTTTAGCAGTTTGCTGACAGTGTCCACCAGGTCCAGTATACTGTATATAGCAGACCGGTAGGCCACTGCTGTACCTACCTCTGTGTCGTCACTCGTCATCCATTAAGTATACTATCCATCCATCTACATTGTATACCTGTGGTGCCTTTTATTTAGACTAGTTTAGCAGTTTGCTGAGAGTGTCCACCAGGTCCAGTATACTGTATATAGCAGTACGGTAGGCCACTGCTGTACCTACCTCTGTGTCGTCACTCGTCATCCATTAAGTATACAATCCATCCATCTACATTGTATACCTGTGGTGCCTTTTTTTTAGACTAGTTTAGCAGTTTGCTGACAGTGTCCACCAGGTCCAGTATACTGTATATAGCAGTACGGTAGGCCACTGCTGTACCTACCTCTGTGTCGTCACTCGTCATCCATTAAGTATACTATCTATCCATCTACATTGTATACCTGTGGTGCCTTTTTTTTAGACTAGTTTAGCAGTTTGCTGACAGTGTCCACCAGGTCCAGTATACTGTATATAGCAGACCGGTAGGCCACTGCTGTACCTACCTCTGTGTCGTCACTCGTCATCCATTAAGTATACTATGCATCCATCTACATTGTATACCTGTGGTGCCTTTTTTTTAGACTAGTTTAGCAGTTTGCTGACAGTGTCCACCAGGTCCAGTATACTGTATATAGCAGTACAGTAGGCCACTGCTGTACCTACCTCTGTGTCGTCACTCGTCATCCATTAAGTATACTATCCATCTACATTCTATACCTGTGGTGCATTTTAGTTGTGCGCAGTAAATATAGTAGTAGGCCATTGCTATTGATACTGGCATATAATTCCACACATTAAAAAATGGAGAACAAAAATGTGGAGGTTAAAGGGAAAGATCAAGATCCACTTCCACCTCGTGCTGAAGCTGCTGCCACTAGTCATGGCCGAGACGATGAAATGCCATCAACGTCGTCTGCCGAGGCCGATGCCCAATGTCATAGTAGAGAGCATGTAAAATCCAAAACACAAAAGTTCAGTAAAATGACCCAAAAATCAAAATGAAAAGCGTCTGAGGAGAAGCGTAAACTTGCCAATATGCCATTTACGACACGGAGTGGCAAGGAACGGCTGAGGCCCTGGCCTATGTTCATGGCTAGTGGTTCAGCTTCACATGAGAATGGAAGCACTCATCCTCTCGCTAGAAAAAATAAAAGACTTAAGCTGGCAAAAGCACAGCAAAGAACTGTGCGTTCTTCGAAATCACAAATCCCCAAGGAGAGTCCAATTGTGTCGGTTGCGATGCCTGACCTTCCCAACACTGGACGGGAAGAGCTTGTGCCTTCCACCATTTGCACGCCCCCTGCAAGTGCTGGAAGGAGCACCCGCAGTCCAGTTCCTGATAGTCAAATTGAAGATGTCAGTGTTGAAGTACACCAGGATGAGGATATGGGTGTTGCTGGCGCTGGGGAGGAAATTGACAAGGAGGATTCTGTTGGTGAGGTGGTTTGTTTAAGTCAGGCACCCGGGGAGACACCTGTTGTCCGTGGGAGGAATATGGCCATTGACATGCCTGGTCATAATACAAAAAAAATCAGCTCTTCGATGTGGAATTATTTCAACACAAATGCGGACAACAGGTGTCAAGCCGTGTGTTGCCTTTGTCAAGCTGTAATAAGTAGGGGTAAGGAAGTTAACCACCTCGGAACATCCTCCCTTATACGTCACCTGCAGCGCATTCATCATAAGTCAGTGACAAGTTCAAAAACTTTGGGTGATAGCGGAAGCAGTCCACTGACCACTAAATCCCTTCCTCTTGTAACCAAGCTCCTGCAAACCACACCACCAACTCCCTCAGTGTCAATTTCCTCCTTACCCAGGAAAGCCAATAGTCCTGCAGGCCATGTCACTGTCAAGTCTGACGAGTCCTCTCCTGCCTGGGATTCCTCCGATGCATCCTTGAGTGTAACGCCTACTGCTGCTGGCGCTGCTGTTGTTGCTGCTGGGAGTCGATCGTCATCCCAGAGGGGAAGTCGGAAAACCACTTGTACTACTTCCAGTAAGCAATTGACTGTCCAACAGTCCTTTGCGAGGAAGATGAAATATCACAGCAGTCATCCTGCTGCAAAGCGGATAACTGAGGCCTTGGCAGCCTGGGCGGTGAGAAACGTGGTTCCGGTATCCATCGTTAATTCAGAGCCAACTATAGACTTGATTGAGGTACTGTGTCCCCGGTACCAAATACCATCTAGGTTCCATTTCTCTAGGCAGGCGATACCGAAAATGTACACAGACCTCAGAAAAAGACTCACCAGTGTCCTAAAAAATGCAGTTGTACCCAATGTCCACTTAACCACGGACATGTGGACAAGTGGAGCAAGGCAGACTCAGGACTATATGACTGTGACAGCCCACTGGGTAGATGTATTGCCTCCCGCAGCAAGAACAGCAGCAGCGGCACCAGTAGCAGCATCTCGCAAATGCCAACTCGTTCCTAGGCAGGCTACGCTTTGTATCACCGCTTTCCAGAATAGGCACACAGCTGAAAACCTCTTACGGCAACTGAGGAAGTTCATCGCAGAATGGCTTACCCCAATTGGACTCTCCTGGGGATTTGTGACATCGGACAACGCCAGCAATATTGTGCGTGCATTACATCTGGGCAAATTCCATCACGTCCCATGTTTTGCACATACCTTGAATTTGGTGGTGCAGAATTATTTAAAAAACGACAGGGGCGTGGAAGAGATGCTGTCGGTGGCCCGAAGAATTGCGGGCCACTTTCGGCATTCATGCACCGCGTACAGAAGACTGAAGCACCACCAAACATTCCTGAACCTGCCCTGCCATCATCTGAAGCAAGAGGTGGTAACGAGGTGGAATTCAACCCTCTATATGCTTCAGAGGATGGAGGAGCAGCAAAAGGCCATTCAAGCCTATACATCTGGCCACGATATAGGCAAAGGAGGTGGAATGCACCTGACTCAAGCGCAGTGGAGAATGATTTCAACGTTGTGCAAGGTTCTGCAACCCTTTGAACTTGCCACACGTGAAGTCAGTTCAGACACTGCCAGCCTGAGTCAGGTCATTCCCCTCATCAGGCTTTTGCAGAAGAAGCTGGAGACATTGAAGGAGGAGCTAAAACAGAGCGATTCCGCTAGGCATGTGGGACTTGTGGATGGAGCCCTTAATTCGCTTAACCAGGATTCACGGGTGGTCAATCTGTTGAAATCAGAGCACTACATTTTGGCCACCGTGCTCGATCCTAGATTTAAAACCTACGTTGTATCTCTCTTTCCGGCAGACACAAGTCTGCAGAGGTTCAAAGACCTGCTGGTGAGAAATTTGTCAAGTCAAGCGGAACGTGACCCGTCACCATCTCCTCCTTCACATTCTCCCGCAACTGGGGGTGCGAGGAAAAGGCAAAGAATTCCGAGCCCACCCGCTGGCGGTGATGCAGGGCAGTCTGGAGCGAGTGCTGACATCTGGTCCGGACTGAAGGACCTGCCAACGATTACTGACATGTCGTCTACTGTCACTGCATATGATTCTCTCACCATTGAAAGAATGGTGGAGGATTATATGAGTGACCGCATCCAAGTAGGCACGTCAGACAGTCCGTACGTATACTGGCAGGAAAAAGAGGCAATTTGGAGGCCCTTGCAGAAACTGGCTTTATTCTACCTAAGTTGCCCTCCCTCCAATGTGTACTCCGAAAGAGTGTTTAGTGCAGCCGCTCACCTTGTCAGCAATCGGCGTACGAGGTTACTTCCAGAAAATGTGGAGAAGATGATGTTCATTAAAATGAATTATAATCAATTCCTCCGTGGAGACATTCACCAGCAGCAATTGCCTCCAGAAAGTACACGGGGACCTGAGATGGTGGATTCCAGTGGGGACGAATTAATAATCTGTGAGGAGGGGGATGTACACAGTGAAAGGGGTGATGAATCGGAGGATGATGATGAGGTGGACATCTTGCCCCTGTAGAGCCAGTTTGTGCAAGGAGAGATTGATTGCTTCTTTTTTGGTGGGGGCCCAAACCAACCAGTCATTTCAGTCACAGTCGTGTGGCAGACCCTGTCGCTGAAATGATGGGTTCGTTAAAGTGTGCATGTCCTGTTTATACAACATAAGGGTGGGTGGGAGGGCCCAAGGACAATTCCATCTTGCACCTCTTTTTTCTTTCATTTTTCTTTGCATCATGTGCTGTTTGGGGACAATTTTTTTGAAGGGTCATCCTGCCTGACACTGCAGTGCCACTCCTAGATGGGCCAGGTGTTTGTGTCGGCCACTTGTGTCGCTTAGCTTAGTCACACAGCCACCTTGGTGCGCCTCTTTTTTTCTTTGCATCATGTGCTGTTTGGGGAGTATTTTTTTGAAGGGCCATCCTGTCTTGATTGACACTGCAGTGCCACTCCTAGATGGGCCAGGTGTTTGTGTCGGCCACTTGTGTCACTTAGCTTAGTCACACAGCCACCTTGGTGCGCCTCTTTTTTTCTTTGCATCATGTGCTGTTTGGGGACTATTTTTTTGAAGTGCCATCCTGTCTGACACTGCAGTGCCACTCCTAGATGGGCCAGGTGTTTGTGTCGGCCACTTGTGTCGCTTAGCTTAGTCACACAGCCACCTTGGTGCGCCTCTTTTTTTCTTTGTATCGTGTGCTGTTTGGGGACTATTTTTGTGAAGTGCCATCCTGTCTGACACTGCAGTGCCACTCCTAGATGGGCCAGGTGTTTGTGTCGGCCACTTGGGTCGCTTAGCTTAGTCACACAGCTACCTCATTGCGCCTCTTTTTTTCTTTGCATCATGTGCTGTTTGGGGAGTATTTTTTTGAAGGGCCATCCTGTCTTGATTGACACTGCAGTGCCACTCCTAGATGGGCCAGGTGTTTGTGTCGGCCACTTGTGTCGCTTAGCTTAGTCACACAGCCACCTTGGTGCGCCTCTTTTTTTCTTTGCATCATGTGCTGTTTGGGGACTATTTTTTTGAAGTGCCATCCTGTCTGACACTGCAGTGCCACTCCTAGATGGGCCAGGTGTTTGTGTCGGCCACTTGGGTCGCTTAGCTTAGTCACACAGCTACCTCATTGCGCCTCTTTTTTTCTTTGCATCATGTGCTGTTTGGGGACTATTTTTTTGAAGTGCCATCCTGTCTGACACTGCAGTGCCACTCCTAGAAGGGCCAGGTGTTTGTGTCGGCCACTTGGGTCGCTTAGCTTAGTCACACAGCGACCTTGGTGCGCCTCTTTTTTTTCTTTGCATCATGTGCTGTTTGGGGACAATTTTTTTGAAGTGCCATCCTGTCTGACACTGCAGTGCCACTCCTAGATGGGCCAGGTGTTTGTGTCGGCCACTTGGGTCGCTTAGCTTAGCCATCCAGCGACCTCGGTGCAAATTTTAGGACTAAAAATAATATTGTGAGGTGTGAGGTGTTCAGAATAGACTAAAAATGAGTGGAAATTATGGTTATTGAGGTTAATAATACTATGGGATCAAAATGACCCCCAAATTCTATGATTTAAGCTGTTTTTGAGGGTTTTTTGAAAAAAACACCCGAATCCAAAACACACCCGAATCCGACAAAAAATTTTCGGTAAGGTTTTGACAAAACGCGTCCGAATCCAAAACACGGCCGCGGAACCGAACCCAAAACCAAAACACAAAACCCGAAAAATTTCCGGTGCACATCACTAGTAAATTCCCGTGTTGTATGAACAAACAGCCGCGTTTGACCGATGGTCTATTCATTCGTATTTCTGAACTTAGCCGTAAAAACCATTACGAATAGCCCAAACACTGCCGATATTTGTGCTTGGTAAATTTCCCGTATTGGGACTTAGAAAAAAAAACACAAATCGGACAAACACAAAATTTTTGTAAATATACCCCAGAGACTGCAGATTCTCTTACAAAAAAATCTTTGTGTTTATATTTGAAATTCCGTAGCGAAGCATGGGTATTCAGCTACTATGTTATATAAGATGAGCACTACAAGATAAAAGATTAGAATAATACAAAGAAGTCAAAAATCTGCTGTTATACGTTAATATGACAGGACAGCCTCTGCCTCACCTCAAGTTTCCTTTGCCCCCACCTAGGGAACGGGGGTGGCCACAGAATAGTACCGATTCACATTACACCGCGCATTAGTGTCCGTCAGTCACATTACACCACACAGTAGTGTCCGTCGGTCACATTAGTAGTGCCTCCTGTAATTATGCCCCCAGTAGTTCTGCCCCCTCTAGATATGCCCCCATAGTTATGTCCCCTGTAGTATGCCCCTGTAGTTATGCCCCCTGTAGATTTGCCCCAAGTAGATGTGCCCCTGTAGTTATGCCCCCTAGTAGCGCCGCTTACAAACACAAAAAAAAAAATACTTACCAGCCCCGCTCCTGCTTCCCGACTGCTGATGCCCTCCATCTCTGGCTGACCGCTCCTCAGATCTATGGAAAAGATGTCATGACGTCTCTCCCATAGCGCCGCACAGACACTAGAGATCAATTAGGACCTCTAGCGTCTGACAATGGCGCCGGCTGCAGTGGACGCCCACACAGCTCGCGGCACCTGCTGCAGCCAGAGTGCGGGTGGGCGGCGGGCGCCTGCGGGGTGATAGCAGCTGCGCCCGCAGGCAGCAGCGCCCCGGGCACCCGCCTGGCTTGCCCGTGCCTAGATCCGCTCCTGAGTGTAGTGTGTGCAGAGACAGGTGTAGGGTGAGTGGTAGTGTAATTAGTGTGTGCGTTAAGTGGGTGCAGGGTTAGGGGTAATGTAGGTAGTGTGTGCGGGAAGCGGGTACAGGATTATGGATAGTATAGTGTGTGCAGGGACAGGTGTAGGGTGAGCAGGAGTGTAATTAATGTGTGTGGGGAGTGGATGTAGGACTATGGCTAGTGTAGTGTGTGCAGGGAGCAGGTGCAGGGTTAGGGGTAATGTAGGTAGTGTGTGCGGGGAGCGGGTCCAGGATTATGAGTAGTGTAGTGTTCTGTTTGCAGGGATAGGAGTAGGGTGAGTGGTAGTGTAATTAGTGTGTGCGGGAAGCGAGTGCAGGAGTAGTGTAGTGTGTGCGGGGAGCGGGTGCAGGATTAGGGGTAGTGTAGTGTAGTGTGTGCATGGACAGGTGTAGGGTGAGCAGGAGTGTAATTAATGTCTGCGGGGGTGGATGCAGGGCTAGTGTAGTGTGTGCGGAAGCAGGTGCAGGATTAGGGCCAGTGTAGTGTAGTGTGTGCAGGGAGCTGGTGCAGGGTTACAGTTAGTATAGTGTAGTCTGCGGGAAGCAGGTGCAGGATTAGGGCTAGTGTAGTGTAGTGTGTGCAGGGACAGGTGTAGGGCGAGCAGGAGTGTAATTAGTGTGTGTGGGGAGCGGGTGCAGGGCTAGGGGTAGTGTAGTTTGTGGAGGGAGCAGGTGCAGGGTTAGGGGTAGTGTAGTGTAGTGTTTGCAGGGACAGGTGTAGGGCGAGCAGGAGTGTAATTAGTGTGTGGGGAGCAGGTGCAGGGTTATGGGTAGTGTAGTGTGTGCAGGGAGCTGGTGCAGGGTTAGGGGTAGTGTAGTGTAGTGTGTGCAGGGAGCTGGTGCAGGGTTAGGGGTAGTGTAGTGTAGTGTGCGGGAAGCAGGTGCAGGATTTGGGCTAGTGTATGGTAGCGTGTGCAGGGAGCTGGTGCAGGGAGCTGGTGTAGGGTTAGGGGTAGTGTAGTGTAGTGTGCGGGCCGGGAAGCAGGTGAAGGATTAGGGCTAGTGTAGTGTAGTGTGTGCAGGGACAGGTGTAGAGCAGGAGTGTAATTAGTGTGCGGGGGGAGCGGGTGCAGGGCTAGGGGTAGTGTAGTTTGTGGAGGGAGCAGGTGCAGGGTTAGGGGTAGTGTAGTGTAGTGTTTGCAGGGACAGGTGTAGGGCGAGCAGGAGTGTAATTAGTGTGTGTGGGGAACGGGTGCAGGGTTAGGGGTAGTGTAGTGTGTGCAGGGAGCTGGTGCAGGGTTAGGGGTAGTGTAGTGTGCGGGAAGCAGGTGCAGGATTTGGGGTAGTGTAGTGTGTGCAGGGAGCTGGTGCAGGGTTAGGCGTAGTGTAGTGTGCGGGAAGCAGGTGCAGGATTAGGGCTAGTGTAGTGTAGTGTGTGCAGGGAGCTGGTGCAGGGTTAGGGGTAGTGTAGTGTAGTGTGCGGGAAACAGGTGAAGGATTAGGGCTAGTGTAGTGTAGTGTGTGCAGGGACAGATGTAGAGCAGGAGTGTAATTAGTGTGTGTCGGGAGCGGGTGCAGGGCTAAGGGTAGTGTAGTGTAGTGTTTGCAGGGACAGGTGTAGGGCGAGCAGGAGTGTAATTAGTGTATGTGGGGAGCAGGGTTAGGGGTAGTGTAGTGTGTGCAGGGAGCTGGTGCAGGGTTAGGGGTAGTGTAGTGTAGTGTGCGGGAAGCAGGTGAACGATTAGGGCTAGTGTAGTGTAGTGTGTGCAGGGACAGGTGTAGAGCAGGAGTGTAATTAGTGTGTGTGGGGAGCAGGTGCAGGGTTAGGGGTAGTGTAGTGTAGTGTGTGCAGGGAACTGGTGCAGGGTTAGGGGTAGTGTAGTGTAGTGTGCGGGAAGCAGGTGCAGGATTTGGGCTAGTGTATAGTAGCGTGTGCAGGGAGCTGGTGCAGGGCTAGGGGTAGTGTAGTGTAGTGTGCGGGAAGCAGGTGAAGGATTAGGGCTAGTGTAGTGTAGTGTGTGCAGGGACAGGTGTAGAGCAGGAGTGTAATTAGTGTGTGTGGGGAGCGGGTGCAGGGCTAGGGGTAGTGTAGTGTAGTGTTTGCAGGGACAGGTGTAGGGCGAGCAGGAGTGTAATTAGTGTGTGGGGAGCAGGTGCAGGGTTATGGGTGGTGAAGTGTAGTGTGTGCAGGGAGCTGGTGCAGGGTTAGGGGTAGTGTAGTGTAGTGTGTGCAGGGAGCTGGTGCAGGGTTAGGGGTAGTGTAGTGTAGTGTGCGGGAAGCAGGTGCAGGATTTGGGCTAGTGTATGGTAGCGTGTGCAGGGAGCTGGTGCAGGGTTAGGGGTAGTGTAGTGTAGTGTGCGGGAAGCAGGTGAAGGATTAGGGCTAGTGTAGTGTAGTGTGTGCAGGGACAGGTGTAGAGCAGGAGTGTAATTAGTGTGTGGGGGGAGCGGGTGCAGGGCTAGGGGTAGTGTAGTTTGTGGAAGGAGCAGGGTTAGGGGTAGTGTAGTGTAGTGTTTGCAGGGACAGGTGTAGGGCGAGCAGGAGTGTAATTAGTGTGTGTGGGGAACGGGTGCAGGGTTAGGGGTAGTGTAGTGTAGTGTGTGCAGAGAGCTGGTGCAGGGTTAGGGGTAGTGTAGTGTGCGGGAAGCAGGTGCAGGATTTGGGCTAGTGTAGTGTAGTGTGTGCAGGGAGCTGGTGCAGGGTTAGGCGTAGTGTAGTGTGCGGGAAGCAGGTGCAGGATTAGGGCTAGTGTAGTGTAGTGTGTGCAGGGAGCTGGTGCAGGGTTAGGGGTAGTGTAGTGTGCGGGAAACAGGTGAAGGATTAGGGCTAGTGTAGTGTGTGCAGGGACAGGTGTAGAGCAGGAGTGTAATTAGTGTGTGCAGGGAGCTGGTGCAGGGTTAGGGGTAGTGTAGTGTAGTGTGCGGGAAACAGGTGAAGGATTAGGGCTAGTGTAGTGTAGTGTGTGCAGGGACAGGTGTAGAGCAGGAGTGTAATTAGTGTATGTGGGGAGCAGGTGCAGGGTTAGGGGTAGTGTAGTGTAGTGTGTGCAGGGAGCTGGTGCAGGGTTAGGGGTAGTGTAGTGTAGTGTGCGGGAAACAGGTGAAGGATTAGGGCTAGTGTAGTGTAGTGTGTGCAGGGACAGATGTAGAGCAGGAGTGTAATTAGTGTGTGTGGGGAGCGGGTGCAGGGCTAAGGGTAGTGTAGTGTTTGCAGGAACAGGTGTAGGGCGATAAGGAGTGTAATTAGTGTGTGTGGGGAGCAGGTGCAGGGTTAGGGGTAGTGTAGTGTAGTGTGTGTAGGGAGCTGGTGCAGGGTTAGGGGTAGTGTAGTGTAGTGTGCGGGAAGCAGGTGAAGGATTAGGGCTAGTGTAGTGTAGTGTGTGCAGGGACAGGTGTAGAGCAGGAGTGTAATTAGTGTGTGTGGGGAACGGGTGCAGGGTTAGGGGTAGTGTAGTGTAGTGTGTGCAGGGAGCTGGTGCAGGGTTAGGGGTAGTGTAGTGTAGTGTGCGGGAAGCAGGTGAAGGATTAGGGCTAGTGTAGTGTAGTGTGTGCAGGGAGCTGGTGCAGGGTTAGGGGTAGTGTAGTGTGCGGGAAGCATGTGAAGGATTAGGGGTAGTGTAGTGTAGTGTGTGCAGGGACAGGTGTAGAGCAGGAGTGTAATTAGTGTGTGTGGGGAGCGGGTGCAGGGCTAGGGGTAGTGTAGTGTAGTGTTTGCAGGGACAGGTGTAGGGCGAGCTGGAGTGTAATTAGTGTGTGTGGGGAGCAGGTGCAGGTTTAGGGGTAGTGTAGTGTAGTGTGTGCAGGGAGCTGGTGCAGGGTTAGGGGTAGTGTAGTGTAGTGTGCGGGAAGCAGGTACAGGGTTAGGGGTAGTGTAGTGTAGTGTGTGCAGGGAGCTGGTGCAGGGTTAGGGGTAGTGTGGTGTAGCGTGCGGGAAGCAGGTGAAGGATTAGGGCTATTGTAGTGTAGTGTGTGCAGGGACAGGTGTAGAGCAGGAGTGTAATTAGTGTGGGTGGGGAACGGGTGCAGGGTTAGGGGTAGTGTAGTTTGTGGAGGGAGCAGGTGCAGGGTTAGGGGTAGTGTAGGTAACGACCCTCCTTCTGCATTTTCTCCTCTCTTCTCCAGCTGCTCCCCCCATCCACTTTCTCTTTTAATATTTATACCCTTTTTGTTTATAAATCCAATTAATTAATATTAGTACGTATTAAGGGGGTTATTCAGAGATGGATGCAGATCTTGCTTCCCGTAGCAAGATCTGCGTCCATCTACTCACATGCTGGGGGCTGCCCAGCACAGGGTCATGCCAACCAGCATATGTGTTGTGCCGCCCTGCGATGCGTAGCCAATTTTTATTGCGGACGCATTGATTTAAAGTCAACCCCTGGCTGTGCTGGCAGACACTCCAGTGCCATTTTTTTTCTCGGTGCGGCTGCGCGTTACATCACGCAGCCACCGCCAAAACAGTCCAAACACGCCTGCATTGTCCGGACCGCACCCACAAAACGCTGCATTGACACCCCCC
This sequence comes from Pseudophryne corroboree, assembly GCF_028390025.1. Taxonomy (NCBI): domain Eukaryota; kingdom Metazoa; phylum Chordata; class Amphibia; order Anura; family Myobatrachidae; genus Pseudophryne; species Pseudophryne corroboree. The sequence continues at coordinate 973,190,578 of NC_086444.1, forward strand.
TCGACGGCCACCTCTGTCAATTACCTTGCGGACACATCCTTCCAGGATGCGCAGACTCTCTGAATGAAGCCGCTGTGTACAGAAGCGTAGCTGCATTCGGGTCTGAATAGCAGGGCAGTCGAGATCCGGGCTGGGCCCAGGTACTTTTCAAGGGACGTGGCCTAATCACAGGAGGTGTAGTCATGTACCCTTAGAAAAAAAATACTGATAAATATTGTATTTTAAGCGCCTCCATGGCCACACTGCAGCCCAGTACACAGCAGAGTGGGCTAGGCTGAGGAGAAGAGCTGCTGCTGCAAGGTAAGAGGGATGGGGCCTGGGCCCCTACTGGACCCTCACTGGGCCCCTCCATCAGACCTGGGCCTGGGTAATTTGTACCCTCACCCGCCCTCTCTCGACACCACTGCTGAATAAATCCCTAAGTCTTTATTGGCCATCTATGCCTTAGACATAATATTTACATATTTCTGCGTTATCGTTTTTGTTCCCATGTGAAAATCCGACATGGTCGCCTGTTTGGCCTTCATTTCTGTTTATTGCATTTAAATGCTATCTCAGTTAACTCTTATGTTTATGTGAAAACTCAGACCTGCTGTCGCCAGCCATTCTGTATGTATGATAAATTATACTTTTTATACCTATAAGGTTTATTGCTAAACAGTCCCGTGGGACTGTCCACCGAAAATCAGGGAAAGTTGGGAGGTATGGTGTAGATAGAGTGTGCGGAGAGTGGGTGCAGGGTGAGCGGTAGTGTAGTGTCTGTAGGAAGCAGGTGCAGGGTGAGCGGTAGTGTAATTAGTGTGTGCGGGGAACGGGTGCAGGGGTGGTGTAGGAAGTTTGTGCGATGTAGTGTAGTGTGTGCGGAACATGGGTGCAGGGTTAGAGGTAGTGTAGGTAGTGTGTGCAGGGTTAGGGGTAGTGTAGTGTGTGCGGAGAGTGGGTGCAGGGTGAGTGGTAGTGTAGTGTCTGCAGGAAGCAGGTGCAGGGTGAGCGGTAGTGTAATTAGTGTGTGCGGGGAACGGGTGCAGGGGTAGTGTAGGAAGTGTGTGCGGTGTAGTGTAGTGTGTGCGGAACATGGGTGCAGGGTTAGGGGTAGTGTAGGTAGTGTGTGCAGGGTTAGGGGTAGTGTAGTGTGTGCGGAGAGTGGGTGCAGGGTGAGTGGTAGTGTAGTGTCTGCAGGAAGCAGGTGCAGGGTGAGTGGTAGTGTAGTGTCTGCAGGAAGCAGGTACAGGGTGAGCGGTAGTGTAATTAGTGTGTGCGGGGAGAGGGTGCAGGGGTAGTGTAGTGTAGTGTGTGCGGGACATGGATGCAGGGTTAGGGGTAGTGTAGGTAGTGTTTGCAGGGTTAGGGGTAGTGTAGTGTGTGCGGAGAGTGGGTGCAGAGTTAGGGGTAGTGTAGGTAGTGTGTGCACGGAGCGGGTGCAGGGTGAGCTGTAGTTTAATTAGTGTGTGCGGTGACTGGGTGCAGGGTTAGGGGCAGTGTAGGTAGTGTGTGCGGGGAGTGGGTGCAGGGTTAGGGGCAGTGTAGGTGGTGTGTGCACGGAGTGGGTGTAGGGTGAGCTGTAGTGTAATTAGTGTGTGCGGTGACTGGGTGCAGGGTTAGGGGCAGTGTAGGTAGTGTGTGCGGGGAGTGGGTGCAGGGTTAGGGGCAGTGTAGGTAGTGTGTGCACGGAGCGGGTGTAGGGTGAGCTGTAGTGTAATTAGTGTGTGCGGTGACTGGGTGCAGGGTTAGGGGCAGTGTAGGTAGTGTGTGCGGGGAGTGGGTGCAGGGTTAGGGGCAGTGTAGGTAGTGTGTGCGGGGAGTGGGTGCAGGGTTAGGGGCAGTGTAGGTAGTGTGTGCGGGGAGTGGGTGCAGGGTTAGGGGCAGTGTAGATAGTGTGTGCACGGAGTGGGTGGAGGGTTAGGGGCAGTGTAGGTAGTGTGTGCGGGGAGTGGGTGCAGGGTTAGGGGCAGTGTAGGTAGTGTGTGCGGGGAGTGGGTGCAGGGTTAGGGGCAGTGTAGGTAGTGTGTGCGGGGAGTGGGTGCAGGGTTAGGGGCAGTGTAGGTAGTGTGTGCGGGGAGTGGGTGCAGGGTTAGGGGCAGTGTAGGTAGTGTGTGCGGGGAGTGGGTGCAGGGTTAGGGGCAGTGTAGGTAGTGTGTGCGGGGAGTGTGGTGCAGGGTTAGGGGCAGTGTAGGTAGTGTGTGCGGGGAGTGGGTGCAGGGTTAGGGGCAGTGTAGGTAGTGTGTGCGGGGAGTGTGGTGCAGGGTTAGGGGCAGTGTAGGTAGTGTGTGCGGGGAGTGGGTGCAGGGTTAGGGGTACTGCAGTGCCGTCACAAGGCAGGTGCGGGGGGTGTAATTAGTGTGTGCGGGGAGAGGGTGCAGGGGTAGTGTAGTGTAGTGTGTGCGGGACATGGATGCAGGGTTAGGGGTAGTGTAGGTAGTGTTTGCAGGGTTAGGGGTAGTGTAGTGTGTGCGGAGAGTGGGTGCAGAGTTAGGGGTAGTGTAGGTAGTGTGTGCACGGAGCGGGTGCAGGGTGAGCTGTAGTTTAATTAGTGTGTGCGGTGACTGGGTGCAGGGTTAGGGGCAGTGTAGGTAGTGTGTGCGGGGAGTGGGTGCAGGGTTAGGGGCAGTGTAGGTGGTGTGTGCACGGAGTGGGTGTAGGGTGAGCTGTAGTGTAATTAGTGTGTGCGGTGACTGGGTGCAGGGTTAGGGGCAGTGTAGGTAGTGTGTGCGGGGAGTGGGTGCAGGGTTAGGGGCAGTGTAGGTAGTGTGTGCACGGAGCGGGTGTAGGGTGAGCTGTAGTGTAATTAGTGTGTGCGGTGACTGGGTGCAGGGTTAGGGGCAGTGTAGGTAGTGTGTGCGGGGAGTGGGTGCAGGGTTAGGGGCAGTGTAGGTAGTGTGTGCGGGGAGTGGGTGCAGGGTTAGGGGCAGTGTAGGTAGTGTGTGCGGGGAGTGGGTGCAGGGTTAGGGGCAGTGTAGGTAGTGTGTGCACGGAGTGGGTGGAGGGTTAGGGGCAGTGTAGGTAGTGTGTGCGGGGAGTGGGTGCAGGGTTAGGGGCAGTGTAGGTAGTGTGTGCGGGGAGTGGGTGCAGGGTTAGGGGCAGTGTAGGTAGTGTGTGCGGGGAGTGGGTGCAGGGTTAGGGGCAGTGTAGGTAGTGTGTGCGGGGAGTGGGTGCAGGGTTAGGGGCAGTGTAGGTAGTGTGTGCGGGGAGTGGGTGCAGGGTTAGGGGCAGTGTAGGTAGTGTGTGCGGGGAGTGTGGTGCAGGGTTAGGGGCAGTGTAGGTAGTGTGTGCGGGGAGTGGGTGCAGGGTTAGGGGCAGTGTAGGTAGTGTGTGCGGGGAGTGTGGTGCAGGGTTAGGGGCAGTGTAGGTAGTGTGTGCGGGGAGTGGGTGCAGGGTTAGGGGCAGTGTAGGTAGTGTGTGCACGGAGCGGGTGTAGGGTGAGCTGTAGTGTAATTAGTGTGTGCGGTGACTGGGTGCAGGGTTAGGGGTAGTGTAGGTAGTGTGTGCGGGGAGTAGGTGCAGGGTTAGGGGTACTGCAGTGCCGTCACAAGGCAGGTGCGGGGGGTGCGGCTCGCACCCTGGTGTGATGCCTGGAAGGGGTGATACCAAACTGTGGGCTCCTCCGCAGTAACAGGAGCCAGGTGCTGCAGTGTGAAAGTCTGCTACAGCCCCTTACTCCTGTCATAGAAGATGAGTCGACAGCAGTCTCCGGGGGCAGCCCAGCACAGCCCAGCATCTCCGGAGATGCTGGGCACGCCCTGGAGTGATGATCCTGTGAGGCCACGCCCTCTTTTTGCCGCAAGCGACTGGGATATTAAGGGTGACACCTCTGGGGTATTGTAGGTAGTGTGTGCGGGGAGTGGGTGCAGGGTTAGCGGCAGTGTGGCGTAACATATATTCAGTGCTCCCCAATCATTCCCCCTGCCTATGGGACACTGCCGGACAGTGCCTTCGCTGCGCTCGCCCCCATGTCGGCAATCTGGCGACCGGGATCCCAGCATCAGTATGCTGACCGCTGGGATCACGACCTCTGGTCGTTCGTACCCAACCCGTCTTATCCACTGATCAGACCTGTGTAAGGTGACTATTCTCCTATTACGTGATATCCTCATAACAATTTTAAAATTGCTTCAAATGTTGAGAGATTGTTCATAAGTATCATACTGTGTTGTGATTTACTCTGTAATAAAGATATGTAAGGAATATAAAGTAACACAAGAAATGGTATATCCTGGGCGCCCCTTTTAAGTGGCTAAATGCAACAATATAAGTTGGCTGTCTAAAACAGACTATAAGGGTACCTCCACATCTAGGATAATAAGTACCAGTACCGAAACAATAAAAACATATGCATTTAATAAGACAAAATGTACATAAATAGGGATAAAACAGTCCCAATGGTTCATAAAACAAAGCGTACCAGAATGGTAGCAAAGGAGCCGCAGGTGGTATAAACGGCTGGGTGGTCCAGACTTCACCCTGCTCTGGCTCCTAAGCATACCAATGAAGTTCTGTCAGCAGTTGTTCTGGTTCCAGTGTGTCAGTGTCCACTATCCAACGCGTTTCGAGATATGCAATCTCTTCCTCAGGGCTTTTATGAACCATTGGGACTGTTTTATCCCTATTTATGTACATTTTGTCTTATTAAATGCATATGTTTTTATTGTTTCGGTACTGGTACATATTATCCTACATGTGGAGGTACCCTTATAGTCTGTTTTAGACAACTTATATTGTTGCATTTAGCCACTTAAAAGGGGCGCCCAGGATATACCATTTCTTGTGTTTCCATATATGCTTTTCTTGGGGGGAGGAAGGAGAACCCCTAGGTACATCCAAGGCAGCCCACTTCCTTTCTAGCGCCAACGAGTTCCTCTGACATTTTTCATTTAAGGAATATAAAGTGTCTGGAATCTGACCATATCAGCACATATATCAGCATATATCCTCTGGAATTTCAAATATAATAGATTCTTTAGATGATCACTTAACATGACTATAATTCTTCCTGCGTGTTACTGCATTTAGTAGTGTATAACAAGGTGATAGAGCTATAATATATAGAGGGAGAATACATAGCTGTTAAGCCTCAAGCAATATCATTTTTGCACTATGATAAACAAGATTGTAATGATCAGCATGAAATAATATGTTTTATGTGGTTGCCAGTTATGATACCTACAGTACTGTATTTATCTGAAAGGGTGATCGTGCCCATGTGATAGATTGTGTCCTGAAAGCACCTATACTGGTCAATTATATTGGTGAGTGAACAGCCACAAAGTTACCACACTAATGTCAGTTGTAAAGCTGAAATACCTAAAAAGATTACTGTAATCTCCCTACACAAATGAGGGGCCCACAAGGACAGCATTCGTACACTTTCAATTGTCAAGAGTAGCATAATAATAACCTTGACACTTGATTTGTATATCCATTAAAAATAAAGCATATATTGTATAATAGAAAGATCAGACCCCCATGGGATATAAGATCAGACCCCCTGCCCCATGGGATATATAATGGTAATCTCTGGAGGCAATTTTAACATATTGCTGCCTATAAATTTACAGCCATCACAGCTATGGATCTCTTATGAGTCCTTGCTTTTCCTAAGTTCAGAACAGACTCAGGAGGCACCATTACAAGACCCTCCATCAGCTATCCAATTGCAGCTGCTGGCTGGAGTTCATTTTAAAGTATAAGCCTTTAGCAGAAAACCATGTACAGTAGGTGCACTCCAATAATAAGCTTCATGCACCATACCCCCACCTAACTGTCTTAAAATTTTGGTGGGACAATCCTGCACCCGCAGTTAGGGAGGCCAATCTCAGGATTGAAAAACAGTCAATCCCGGGTTTGGCTAGGGGTTAAAAAAAAGAAATACCCTCCTCAGGTCCGGCTGTTGGCAGGCCCGGACGGCAGAAGGCAGTGCTGTCATCCAGGCGGCGGGTCCAACTGCTGGCATGTCTGGGTGGCAGGTGCGTACATTCCGTCCAGCTGCACGGCTTGCGCTAGGCTGCACAGTGTGACCTCTAATACCACGTCACTCTGCACAGTACACACAAGAAGGGGCAAGGAGAGCTGGGCAACGTCTAACTGTACGCTAAACCGGCTCCTACGCTGCCCAACATTAAAAAAAAGCATTGGCCCGAATACCGGGATTGGAAGTTCCATACCAGGATTCAATCGAGGCCAATTTTAGGCCAAAGTTCCGGGATCCTGCAGATCCTGATCCCGGGATTGGCCACACTACCCACAATGTCCCATGGGAAAAAAGTTGGGAGAGCAGCGGTGAATGGATGCTGGGTGCATGCCCACAGAATATAAATAGTTTATAGAGAGGCTGAAGAAAGTCCACCAGCTTCTGATGCTCTGGGCATGCCCTTTCCTGATAAGCAGTGAGAACATGATGGGCCAAATGTAATAGAGTGAGAGTTTCAAAAAGTGAGAGAATTGGTAAGGTTTTGCAGTTTTTTTTAAAGTGGCAATCATTTACACAGCAAGATCAACCTGGTTTTGCAGTGTCAATGATTGCCACTTTAAATAAAACTGAAAAACCTTACCAAATCTCTCACTTTCTTAAACTCTCACTCTATTACATTTGGCTCGATGTGTGGTTCCTTTTCCAGCATGCGCACTGCGGGGGTCATTCAGATCTGATCGCTGCTGGGCGATTAGATCAGAACTACGCATGTGTATGCACCGCAATGTGCAGGTGTGTCGGACAGCTACAACGGGCATCAGCGGTCAGCGATGGGATGGTGCAAAGGATCCATTCGCACGGGCATATGCAAGGTGATTGATAGGAAGAGGCTGTTTGTGGGTGGCAACTGACCATTTTCAGAGAGTGTCCGGAACAACGCAGACAGGCTCAAGCATTTTGAGGAAGGGTGTCTGACGTTAGCTCCGGCCCCGATCAACAGGATTCAATCGCACTGGAGGAGTAAGTCCTGGGCTGCGCAGAGACTGTACAAACTTATTTTTAGCAGCTCTGCTACACATAGGAACGCGCACTTGCACAGCAAAAATACACTCCCCCTGTAGGCGGCGACTATCTGATCGCAGGACAGCAAAAAACGCAGCCCAGCGATCAGATCTGAATTAGGCCCTGTGTTCCTACTCAACGATACAAAATGTTGGAAAGACAGTCCCAACGTCCTCTCACTTTTATTATTATTTTTTTATTTGACCCATAAAGAAGGCTAAACACAGTGTTTGAACTTGTGCCAGTATGTCATACCGAACCTCACTTGCGTAGCCGGGCGCTGGGACAGTCACTGAAAAGGTCAACATGAGTTTTTAATGTTATTTTGGTGTCAAAATTTCCCTTCCAGCACACGGACCCCCAATTAGTGCACAGCGTCCACTTACATGTCTCGCTTGGCTCGCCATGGGTGGGTCAAGATACCTTGCTCTGCTCCGCTTCACTCGGCACAGGTTACCATTCTAAATTGTAGTCCACGTGGATAGTAAAAAGAAAAATGAAAAGAAAAATGTAAAAAGTCCCATGTCGACCATATGCGGTGTCGACCATTTGAACCTGTCGACCTTTTGACAATGGCAACCATATGCATGTCGACCATGTGGTGTCGACCTACTGCATGTCGACCTTTTAACTGTCAATCTATCATCTGGATACCAAATATTGTATTAAACGTTTAGTAATTGCAACTATTTTTATTATAATTGGACAAATTAACATAATCATCAATAAAATGCAAATTTTTTATACTTTGTTGAGATCCTTTGCTGGCAGTGACTGAAGTCTGGAACACGTGGACATCACCAAATGCTGGGTTTCCTCCTTTGTTATGCTCTGCCAGGTCTTCACTGCAGATGTCTTCAGTTGTTGTTTGTGGGTCTTTTTGCTTTTAGGATTGTCTTCAGCAAATAAAATATATGCTCAATTGAGTAGATATCAGGTGATTGAATAGCCCATTGCAGAATTATTCCACATCTTTGCCTTTAAAAACTCATGGGTTGCTTTCACAGTATGTTTTGGGGGGTTTTCCATCTGTACTGTGAAGCATTGTCCACTCAGCTTTGCAGAATTAATCTGAATCTAAGCAAATAGTATATCTCTATACACTTCAGAATTCATCCGGCTACTTCTGTGTTCTGTCACATCCAGCTGGGCAGATTGGGCACAGGACTTACAGGAAAGATCCCCGGTGGGCTGATGTGCATGTAAGGCCTGTTTTGTTTGTTGACATGAGAGGGGTTTTGCTGTCGCCATGGTTTCACAATATATGTCTGGTGCTGACCATATGAGGCCACTTCAACAAATTTTTCCTGGGCCACTTTTAGTTCCCAATCTGTTTCTGGTCACATCATCAGTAAACACTAGTGACCCAGTGCTATTGGGAGCCATGTAGGAATATGCCATCACACTGCCTCCACCATGTTTTACAGATGATGCTTTGGCTCATGAGCCATTCCAAGCCTTTTCCATACTTTTTTCTTACCATTAATCTGGTACAGGTTTATCTGTCCAAAGAATACTGTTCCAGAACTGGGTGGGGTTTTTTTTAGATGTTTTTTGGCACAGGCTAATCTGGCCTTTCTATTCTTGAGGTTTAGGAATGGTTTGCACCTTGTGGAAAAACCCTCTGTATTTGCTTTTGTAAAGTCTTCTGTTTATGGTAGACTTGGATAATAATATCTCTTCCTCCTGGAGAGTGTTCTTCACTTGGGGCCTAATTCAGACCTGATCGCTAGGCTGCGTTTTCATACAGCGGGTGATCGGGTCTAAACTGCGCATGCGTATGCACCACAATGTACAAGCGCGTCGCATGGGTACAAAGTGGATCGCCGCTCAGCGATGGGTTTGTGCGAAGAATCCATTTGCACAGGCGTTCGCAAGGAGATTGACATGAAGAAGCCGTTTGTGGGTATCAATTGACCGTTTTCTGGGATTGGTTGGAAAAACGCAGGCGTGTCCATGTGTTTTCAGGGAGGGTTCCTGATGTCATTTCCGGTCCCGGACAGGCTGAAGTGAGCGCAGCGGCTGAGTAAGTCCTCTGCTACTCAGAGACTGCATAAAATCTGTTTGTACAGCTCTGCTACATATGCGTTCGCACACTTGCACAGCGAAAAATACACTCCCCTATGGGCGGCGACTATGCGAACGCAGGACTGCAAAAAAACCCTAGCGAGCGAACAGGTCTGAATTAGGCCCTTGGCTAGATGTTGTGAAGTATTTTTTTTTTAACAATGGGAAGAATCCTGAGATCACTGTCTTCCATGGATGTACAGGCCTTTTTGTGTTGCCGAGCTCACCAGTACGTTCTGTTTTTCGCAAAATGTACCAAACTGTTAATTTGGCCACTCCTAAAGTTCCCACTATCTTTCTGATGGATTTTTTCTTGTTTTTGCAGCCTAATGATGGCCTCTTTTACTTGCATTGACAGCTCCTTTGACTGTATATTGTGGGTTCACAGCAGCTTCCAAATGCAAATGCCACACTTGGAAGCAACTCCAGATCTTTTGCCTTCTTAATTAATAAAAAAAAAAAATAACAAAGGCATAGCCCAGACACAGTGCGTGACACAGCTTTTGAGTCATTTGTCCAATTATTTTGGTTTCTTGAAAGAGAAGGGGCTACATGTTAAACAGCTGTAATTCCTAAAACCTCCCTCCAAGATGATAATCTGCACTTTAAAATAGAGATGAGCGGGTTCGGATTTAACGCCAGAATTAACGCCAGTTCAGTTTTATCCAGATTTTTCCTATTGGCTATCCAAAACACGTGACATGCGTGAGCCAATAAAATGCCGTTTTGAGAACTGAGTAAATCTGAGTAAAACCGAACCCGCTCATCTCTACTTTAAAACCATATTCATTATAGAACTGTAATTTTAAAATGTTTTGGTAAGCAGCTAAAATGACAACAATTGTGTCAGTGTCCAAACTGTATTTTCTCTAATAAGTGTCCCTTGTGTTTGTATGACTGGCATCAATATGTGTTACAATTATTTGATGGATTATGGCATGCAAATATTGAAAATGCACACTGAAAATGCTATGCAGTGCCTTACAGGGCCAGATTAGGGCCAAATTAGGTCTTGTGGGGCCCCAGGGGCAAGTTAGTTTAGGGGCCCACAATAAGAAAATTGATGGCAACCCCAACCCCCCATCCCCCGTCTGACAGACACATACACACACACACACGTACGTTACTTGTGTGGACCCTGCCAGTTATGGTGCAGCAGCGGGAGAGCAGGGTGTCAGGAGAACACAGTGACACAGCGCCAACTCAAATGCACATGGTAAAAACAGCCCGGGAATGCAGGGAGCCGGGAGAGCACAGCGTTGCAGCAGCCGGCTCCAGTTCACTGTCTTGCAGGATTTGCTGTCACTACTCCGCAAGACTATGGTGAGTACCTCCTCGGCAGCCGCTGTTAAGGAACAGCTGAGGGCAAATGGAGACACAGCTAAATGCTGTACTCTGGTTTTCATAGTGCCATTGAACAATTATGGGGACTGTGTGTGGAGGCCCCTAATGTGTGGGGGCCCCCAGAACGACCGCCCCTGTCGGCCCTCCTATAATCCAGCTCTGGTACCCTATCAACTGTCTTAAATGGACACTGCTATATTTGCAGCAGTCTTCTGCTCAAACATGACTTAAATCTTAGAAAATATAATCAAACAATTATAGATATGGCCCATATTTAATGCTGCATGTAAAGATGCACATTTTGGTTGGCACGGTTAGAATGGTATAGAGTACTACGTGTTTGTGCGAGCTCCACTGCCCTGTTATCTTATCCTACCTTGGTATATTCCCTACAAATCTGCACTTTACTGGTTGGCTGCTTTTGCTCTGTCCTAGGTGTCAGTTCTGGGCTGTCTGGCTGTCAGTGTTGACCTTCTGCCTGTGGCCTGCTCCTGTGGCCTGCTTGGCATCCAGATTATGCCTTGCTATGGTCCCTAGTGTGTTTGCCGCACCTCCAATACACCTGCTCTCATCATTGTTGAGATCTTATGTGAATCAGGGAGCCTTCAGTCCCCCACTGGCTCCTCATCTCAGACTTCATGCAGTCCAGCACTTATCATATTGCAGGCTCCTGTAGCTAGTATTATTTAGTGGTGAGGCTGGCTTACATCCATGGTGGATGACATCCTGGTGTCATTGGCTGTTTTCCTTTTTGGCTTCCCTGTGCGGAGGTCTGCTGGCCTCTCTCCTCATACATCTGGTCACTCAGTTGGAAAGCTGAATTGTAAGTGCGTGTAACTATTCTCCACATAGTCCCAGGTAGGAACCATTGGTCCCTCCACTCTGAATTAGAACAATTGAATATGATGCACAGAAACTTCTTCCTGTGACACATGGTTATTGTGGTTTCTGCAATTAATTTCCTACCAGTATGCTTTACTGTTATGTAAATTTAGTAGGAGTTTTTGGACTTGTCTCCTTGGCTTACCTAGCTACCACTAATCTAATATCTCAACTCCAATATCCTCATCATATTAATTGGATGTCCTGGTCTGCAATGTTTCACACAGCTTTACAGTGCAATTCAATATGGGAAAATCCCTTCAAATGCTGCAGTTGATAAGTCAGACTAGTTTACTCAATCAATCAATATCTCTCAGGTAAGTGAGCCTCGGGGGAATCGCCTAGCAAACTACTCCATTACCATTACGTTTTTGCACTGCAGCATTACCCGAAGTTGATCTGCGACAAGTCCTAATAGCAGTTAATTGGGTATATTTACTAAGCTCCCGATTTTGACCGAGATGGTGTTTTTTCTTCAAAGTGTCATCTCGGGAATTTACTAAACTCAAATCACGGCAGTGATGAGGGCAATCGTATTTTTGTTGAAGTCAAAGTAAAAAATTACGAATGAATACACCATCGGTCAAATACGCCTGTTATTTGGTAGAACTCTGTAATTTACTAAAATTTGTATTGCACAAACACTGCCGGCAATAGCCAAACACTGCCGTGAATAAATACAAATCGTAAAAAGAAGCAGTTTTCAAATAGACCTGCTTTTTTTTACCGTGTTCTGATAGGCATGCACGGATCCGTGAGATCCGTGCATGTTTATCAGTGGGAAGCGGTGGGAAAGTGTTAAATGTAAGAAAAATAATGCGTGGGGTCCCCCCTCCTATGCAAAACCAGCCTCGGGCTCTTTGAGCCGGTCCTGGTTGTCAAAATATGGGGAAAAAATGACAGGGGTTCCCCCATATTTCATCAACCAGCACCGAGCTCTGCACCTGGTCCTGGTGCAAAAAATACGGGGGACAAAAAGCGTAGGGGTCCCCCGTATTTTTTGAACCAGCACCAGGCTCCACTAGCCAGGTACATAATGCCAGAGCCGGGGGACACTTTTATTGTGGTCCTGGCGGCCCTGGCATTACATCCCCAACTAGTCACCCCTGGCCGGGGTACCCTGGAGGAGTGGGAACCCCTTAAATCAAGGGATCCCCCCCTCCAGCCACCCAAGGGCCAGGGGTGAAGCCTGAGGCTGTCCCCCCCATCCAAGGGCGGCGGATGGGGGGATGATAGCCAAGTGTAAAAAATCAGAATATTGTTTTTAGTAGCAGTACTACAAGTCCCAGCAAGCCTCCCCCGCAAGCTGGTACTTGGAGAACCACAAGTACCAGCATGCGGTGGAAAACCGGGCCCGCTGGTACCTGTAGTAATACTACTAAAAAAATACCCAACAAAAAACAGGACACACACACCGTGACAGTAAAAGTTTATTACATACATGCACACCTACGTACGTACATACATACTTACCTATGTTCACACGAGGCTCGGTCCTCTTCTCCATGTAGAATCCTCGGGGTACCTGTTGAAAAAATTATACTCACATAATCCAGTGTATCTTCTGTTCTTTGTATAATCCACGTACTTAGCAAAAAAACAAACCGGAAACCCGACCACGCACTGAAAGGGGTCCCATGTTTACACATGGGACCCCTTTCCCCGACTGCCAGGACCCCCCCTGACTCCTGTCAAAGAGGGTCCTCTCAGCCAATCAGGGAGCGCCACGTCGTGGCACTCTCCTGATTGGCTGTGCGCTCCTGTAGTGTGATTGAGGCTGCACACGGCAGAGATACAATGTAGCGCATAGGCGCTCCATTGTATCCAATGGTGGGAACTTTGCGGTCAGCGGTTGACCGAAAGTAACCTCACCGCTGACCGCAAAGTTCCCACCATTGGATACAATGGAGCGCATAGGCGCATAATTGTATCTCTGCCGTGTGCAGCATCAATCACACTACAGGAGCGCACAGCCAATCAGGAGAGTGCCACGATGTGGCGCTCCCTCATTGGCTGAAAGGGCCCTCTTTGACAGGAGTCAGGGGGGGTCCTGGCAGTCGGGGAAAGGGGTCCCATGTGTAAACATGGGACCCCTTTCAGTGCGTGGTCGGGTTTCCGGTTTGTTTTTTTGGCAAGTACGTGAATTATACAAAGAACAGAAGATACACTGGATTATGAGTATAATTTTTTCAACAGGTACCCCGAGGATTCTACATGGAGAAGAGGACCGAGCCTCGTGTGAACATAGGTAAGTATGTATGTATGTATGTAGGTGTGCATGTATGTAATAAACTTTTACTGTCACGGTGTGTGTGTCCTGTTTTTTGTTGGGTATTTTTTTAGTAGTAGTACTACTACAGGTACCAGCGGGCCCGGTTTTCCACCGCATGCTGGTACTTGTGGTTCTCCAAGTACCAGCTTGCGGGGGAGGCTTGCTGGGACTTGTAGTACTGCTACTAAAAACAATATTCTGATTTTTTACACTTGGCTATCAGCCCCCCATCCGCCGCCCTTGGATGGGGGGGATAGCCTCGGGCTTCATCCCTGGCCCTTGGGTGGCTGGAGGGGGGGAACCCTTGATTTAAGGGGTTCCCACTCCTCCAGGGTACCCCGGCCAGGGGTGACTAGTTGAGGATGTAATTCCAGGGCCGCCAGGACCACAATAAAAGTGTCCCCCGGCTCTGGCATTATGTACCTGGCTAGTGGAGCCCGGTGCTGGTTCAAAAAATACGGGGGACCCCTACGCTTTTTGTCCCCCGTATTTTTTGCACCAGGACCAGGCGCAGAGCCCGGTGCTGGTTGATGAAATATGGGGGAACCCCTGTCATTTTCCCCCCCATATTTTGACAATAAGGACCGGCTCAAAGAGCCCGAGGTTGGTTTTGCTTAGGAGGGGGGACCCTACGCATTTTTATTTTTAACACTTTATTTTTTTTACGAAAGGTGCACAATGAAGCCCTGCACGGATCTCACAGATCCGGCCGAGATTCATTGTGTTAATGTCGGCAGTGTTTTACTATTCACTCCCGTAAAACACTGCCAAAAAATACGAATTACATCGACATCGGAAAACACGAAAATGCAGAATACGACAGCATAGTAAATTAGTCGTAATAAATTCAAAAAGTTGCAATTTCACACATTCGATGTCATTCGTGTTTGAACTTTAACCTCATTCTGAAAATTACGAATTTTAGTAAATAAACCCCAATGTGTCTGAAATACCTGATACCCCCATATTGAACATTTAGAGTCTGATTTATCTTTTCTTACACATAGGGGAATAGAGTGGAAGGGGCCACAGTTAAGTTGCAGGGATATTCAGAAAACTGAAACAAGTGCATTTACAGAGGAGAAGGTCCAAACAGAACTCTCAATGGGGTTAGATGGGATCGATCAAGGGATACTAAAAGAGCTTAAAGGGGTGCTGGTCGCACCATTAACAAATTTATTAAACCAGTCACTAGCTACGGAAGTAATTCCAGGGGACTGGAAAAGAGCAAACATAGTACCACTGCACAAAAGTGGAAGCAAGGAAGTAGTAAATGGAGTGCATTCACAGAAGGGAAATGATACCAGTGGAGTACCCCATGGATCTGTACTTGGACCAGTACTTTTTAATATTTTTATTGGTGACATTGCAAATTGTATAGAAGGCTAAATATGGCATTTTACAGATGACACAAAGGAATGCAACAGGGTAGACACACCAGGAGGGGTAAAACAAATGATTGATGATCTAGGTAGACTAGAGGAATGGTCAAAAGAGTGGCAAATACAGTTTGCAGTGTAAATATAATTTACATGCCCAAAAATGCAAAGTCATGCACTTGCATCTCAAAAATCCAAAGGCTAAATATAGTATTAATGGCACTATACTGGAAACTACTGATAGGTAAGGGATCTAGGAGTCACTATTTCAGGTGATTTAAAGGCAAGTAAATAATGTAACAAAGCAATAAGGAAGGCTAGTAAGATGCTTGGTTGCATAGGGAAAGGAATCAGCAGCAGCAGAAAGAAAGAAGTAATAATGCAACTTTGACCTATGTCATTGTTCTGACCTCATCTAGAAAACTATGTTCAATTCTGGAGGCCATATCTTCAGAAGGATATTACATTAGAGATTGTACAAAGAAGGGCAACTGAAATGGTGCATGACCTATATCACAAAACTTACCCGGAAAGACCAAAAAAATCTCAATATGTATAGTTTGCAGCAGAGAAGGGAAAAGGGGAACATGATAGAAACTTCCAAATATTCTCTATCAAGGGTTTTAACAAGATCCAGAAGGAAACATTCTTCAAATGAAGAGAAGTACTGTACTAGAACACAAGAACATGCACTGAAATTAGAGGGAGGTAGTTCAGGGGAAATTTGAGGAAAAATTACTTCACAGAAAGGGTAGTTGACAAGTGGAATAGCCTCCCATCAGAGGTGGTAGAGGTTAAGATAGTAGAGAAATTTAAACATGCATGGGATAGACAGAAGGATATCCTTACAAAGAAGTTAGGATCAAAGTGTTTGAGGTAACAATTGTGTTCATAAAGGGGCAGACTAGATGGGCCAATCAGTTCTTATCTGTCATCAAATTCTATGTTTCTATAGCATACAGAGAGTACAAGGGCATGTAGGGAATGCTGAATTGAATTTCTACTATAGATGATGCCCATGCCCCTTTGACTTGGTGGATTGGAAATGCAGATGGCTGTATGAAGGAAATTGCATTTTCTTGAGATTCATCTGTGCCGTAATAATGTACAGTTTGTCATTCTTCCTGAGAAAGAAGATGAAACATTGGATTCCCAACTAGGGACTTGCCTACTGGTGCCCCTCCTCACACCTTTATTATTGCCTGTTCACCACAAGGATATGGACACTATACTCCACCTGGCTCGCACTAAGGGTCTTCTTAAGAGGAATGGTCATCATACATCTGAATACCCTGACTTTACCCTCTGGATTGCTGGTGGTTGCTGATGGAGATTCTCACTTCTTTGACACCTAGGGAGGTCACATGGGTTGAAGAGATCTGTTTTTAATCTCTCCTCTTATGTCATCCTTTCCGTGTTTGAGTATGGTTTGCCAGTATATTTTAAATTCCTAAATAGCCTATATGGTTCATCTATTGAAAGTGCATTCTCCTTATAAACAATATAAGGGTATTCTGCTTACCTCACTGCTATACACTACATAAGAGTAATTTCTTTTTTGTCTTTTTTTTCTGTGTGTGTGCAGTTTTCAGTTAAGTTGGCTCATATTGTGGGTGTTAACACTGAGGGAGCCGCTGACATGCACAAGGAGGTGGAGAAACGCATCTGTTGGGATCTCCAAGGAAGGGACACGGCTCAAAATACGTCCCTACATGCTTATCTAGCTGGCCGGCCGGCCGACCTCTCAACTAGAAACCGCAGTGCTAAGGGAACCCAGGCAAGCACCCTGTCACCATTGCTCGTGTACTCCGGATAAGGCTGGGAGAGAGAGAAATCAGCCGGGAGAGGGGGCATAAAGTTGCCTGAAAGCAATACAAGCATATGTAAGCATGTCATATGGTTATTGAGATATACTATTGCCAGCAGTATGGTACAAGAATTTATGAACTGTTCTACGCACTAAATAATATACTGGTGTATAAACTGCTTTATTACTAACAAAGTTTCCATATGCATGGACTATTACTATTAACATCATATTAACACGGGACCCGTCTAGTCACTAACACAAGTTGTGAAAAGGACTGATTGCAATATTGCACTGATACTACTACTAACTCTATATCTGGATATGTGGAGAATCTAAGGACAGTCTTATGATCCAACAGTAGATAATATCACATATTATTTTCATATATAAGAATATAAATGCATGGGTAATGTGAGAAAAAAAATATTAAGGAGCTTTTAATATATGCTTATTTTGTGTTTTTTTTTACTGTGTGATTTGTAATGTTTATGTGATGCTGGCCGGTATCATTAATGTATATGTCTAAATATTATTTGGATTAAAACCTACAACAGATTGAATAGGCATATTTTGCATTTGTTTTAAATAAATTCAGTTTTTTTTTCTGTATTATCAATGACTTTGAGCCTCATTCATAGACGCACACAAAAGCTAATGCCGCCGGAGGCGTCTAATTCACTGATGCATCTGGATTAGCAGCATTGGATCACTCTGCATGAACATCTGTCTGTGTTCTCACTCAGCCTGGGCGAGTGAAGCTGTGACCAAGGATGCTGTTAACGGCCTCTTAATGCCCAGAAAATGAGGGTTAACACCCTCCTTTTTCTGGAACACTGGCTGTCGTCACCCCTTCCCTGACCCCAAATACACAGATCTGAAACAGCAGAGATGTGTGCAAGCCATTGGCTTTGTGTACATCCCTGGATCTGGCCCTATGTTTTGGATCATTGTAATGCCTCTTATACAGTTGATGCCCATTGTCCTATAATGTGACTTCATTGGTGTTTCTATGTTTTCTCTGACGTCCTAGTGGATGCTGGGAACTCCATAAGGACCATGGGGAATAGACGGGCTCCGCAGGAGACTGGGCACTCTAAAAGAAAGATTAGGTACTATCTGGTGTGCACTGGCTCCTCCCTCTATGCCCCTCCTCCAGACCTCAGTTAGAATCTGTGCCCGGCCAGAGCTGGGTGCTCCTAGTGGGCTCTCCTGAGCTTGCTAGAAAAGAAAGTATTTGTTAGGTTTTTTATTTTCAGTGAGATCTGCTGGCAACAGACTCACTGCTACGTGGGACTGAGGGGAGAGAAGCAAACCTACCTGCTTGCAGCTAGCTTGTGCTTCTTAGGCTACTGGACACCATTAGCTCCAGAGGGTTCGAACACAGGGCCTGACCTCGATCGTCCGTTCCCGGAGCCGCGCCGCCGCCCCCCTTGAAGAGCCAGAAGACAGAAGAGAAGCGATGAAATCGGCGGCAGAAGACTCCTGTCTTCATTAAGGTAGCGCACAGCACCGCAGCTGTGCGCCATTGCTCCCATAGCACACCACACACTCCGGTCACTGTAGGGTGCAGGGCGCTGGGGGGGGCGCCCTGGGCAGCAATTATAATACCTTTTGGCACTTAAAATACACATAATACAGTCTGAAAACTGTATATGTGTAAAAACCCCCGCCATTAAGTTACATAAAACGCGGGACAGAAGCCCGCCGCTGAGGGGGCGGGGCCTTCTTCCTCAGCACACCAGCGCCATTTTTCCTTCACAGCTCCGCTGGAAGCAGCTCCCCAGGCTCTCCACTGCAGTATCCTGATACAAGAAGGGTAAAAAAGAGAGGGGGGGGCACATAAATTTAGGCGCAAATAAGATATTTAAGCAGCTATTGGGTAAATCACTTTTTATAGTGTAAATCCCTGTGTTATATAGCGCTGTGGTGTGTGCTGGCATACTCTCTCTCTGTCTCCCCAAAGGACTTTGTGGGGTCCTGTCCTCAGTCTGAGCATTCCCTGTGTGTGTGCGGTGTGTCGGTACGGCTGTGTCGACATGTTTGATGAGGAGGGTTACGTGGAGGCGGAGCAGGGGCAGATAAGTGTGGTGTCGCCCCCGACGGGGCCGACACCGGATTGGATGGATATGTGGAAGGTCTTAACCGACAGTGTCAACTCCTTACATAAAAGGTTCGATGACGCAGCAGCCTTGGGACAGCCGGGGTCTCAGCCCGCGCCTGCCCAGGCGACTCAGAAGCCGTCAGGGGCTCATAAACGCCCGCTAGCTCAGATGGTAGACACAGATGTCGACACGGAGTCTGACTCCAGTGTAGATGAGGATGAGACAAATGTACATTCTACAAAAGCCATCCGATGCATGATTACTGCAATGAAAGATGTATTGCACATTTCTGACATTAACCCGGTTACCACCAAGAGGGGTATTATGTTTGGGGAGAAAAAGCAGCCAGTGACTTTTCCCCCATCTGATGAATTAAATGAATTGTGTGAAGAAGCGTGGAGTTCCCCTGATAAGAAACTAGTGATTTCTAAGAGGTTACTGATGGCGTACCCTTTCCCGCCAACGGATAGGTTACGTTGGGAAACATCCCCTAGGGTGGACAAGGCGCTAACACGCTTATCTAAAAGGGTGGCACTACCGTCTCAGGATACGGCCGCCCTAAAGGAGCCTGCGGATAGAAAGCAGGAAGCTATCCTGAAATCTGTGTATACACACTCTGGTACTCTACTGAGACCTGCTATTGCTTCAGCCTGGATGTGTAGTGCTGCAGCAGCATGGACTGATTCCCTGTCAGACAACATTGGTTCCCTCGACAGGGATACTGTTTTGCTAACCCTCGAACATATAAAAGACGTCGTCTTATATATGTGGGATGCCCAGAGGGACATTTGCCTGCTGGCATCTAGAATTAATGCAATGTCCATTTCTGCCAGGAGAGTATTATGGACTCGGCAGTGGACAGGTGATGCTGATTCTAAAAAACACATGGAGGTTTTGCCTTATAAGGGTGAGGAAGGCAGCCAGTTCCCAGGAACAAAAATCCTCCCCTGCTTCCACTAAGTCCACCGCATGACGTTGGGGCTCCACAGGCGGAGCCAGGTGCGGTGGGGGCGCGTCTCCGAAACTTCAGCAACCAGTGGGTTCGCTCACAGGTGGATCTCTGGGCTGTACAAATTGTATCTCAGGGATACAAACTGGAGTTCGAGGCGACTCCCCCTCGCCGTTACCTCAAATCAGCCTTGCCAGCTGCTCCCAGGGAAAGGGAGGTAGTACTGGCGGCAATTCACAAGCTGTACCTCCAGAAGGTGATAATCAAGGTCCCCCTCCTTCAACAGGGAAGGGGTTACTATTCCACAATGTTTGTGGTACCGAAACCGGACGGTTCGGTGAGACCCATTCTGAATTTAAAATCCTTGAACACTTATATAAAGAAGTTCAAGTTCAAAATGGAATCGCTCAGGGCGGTTATTGCAAGCCTGGAAGAGGGGGATTTTATGGTGTCGCTGGACATCAAGGATGCTTAGTTGCATGTCCCCATTTACCCACCTCACCAGGAGTACCTCAGGTTTGTGGTACAGGACTGTCATTACCAATTCCAGACGTTACCGTTTGGTCTCTCCACGGCACCGAGAATATTTACCAAGGTAATGGCCGAAATGATGATACTCCTTCGGAAGAAGGGAGTTATAATTATCCCGTACTTGGACGATCTCCTCATAAAGGCGAGGTCCAGAGAGCAGTTGTTGGTCAGCGTAGCACTCTCTCAGGAAGTGTTGCAACAGCACGGCTGGATTCTGAATATCCCAAAGTCGCAGCTGATTCCTGCGACGCGTCTGCTTTTCCTGGGCATGATTCTGGACACAGAGACAACATCACGGGGGTCGCCCATGTAAACCGCCAGGGCGGCACGAGAAGCAGGATGGCAATGGCAGAAGCCACAAGGATTCTTCGATGGGCGGAGAATCACGTGCTAGCACTGTCAGCAGTGTTCTTTCCGGGAGTGGACAACTGGGAAGCAGACTTCCTCAGCAGGCACGACCTCCACCCGGGAGAGTGGGGACTTCATCAAGAAGTCTTCACACAGATTGTAAATCGCTGGGAACTGCCACGGGTGGACATGATGGTGTCCCGCCTCAACAAAAAGCTAAAAAAATATTGCGCCAGGTCAAGGGACCCTCAGGCGATAGCTGTGGACGCACTAGTGACACCGTGGGTGTACCAGTCGGTTTATGTGTTCCCTCCTCTTCCTCTCATACCCAAGGTACTGAGGATAGTAAGAAAGAGAGGAGTAAGAACTATACTCATCGTTCCGGATTGGCCAAGAAGAACTTGGTACCCAGAACTACAAGAAATTATCTCAGAGGACCCATGGCCTCTGCCTCTCAGACAGGACCTGTTACAGCAGGGGCCCTGTCTGTTCCAAGACTTACCGCGGCTGCGTTTGACGGCATGGCGGTTGAACGCCGGATCCTAACGGAAAAGGGCATTCCAGATGAAGTGATTCCTATGCTGATAAAAGCTAGGAAGGATGTGACAGCAAAGCATTATCACCGCATATGGCGGAAATATGTCGCTTGGTGTGAGGCCAGGAAGGCCCCAACAGAGGAATTCCAGCTGGGTCGATTTCTGCACTTCCTACAGTCAGGGGTGACTATGGGCCTAAAATTGGGGTCCATAAAGGTCCAGATTTCGGCCCTATCTATTTTCTTTCAAAAAGAACTGGCTTCACTGCCTGAAGTTCAGACGTTTGTAAAGGGAGTGCTGCATATTCAGCACCCTTTTGTGCCTCCAGTGGCACCTTGGGATCTTAACGTTGTATTGGATTTCCTGAAATCACACTGGTTTGAGCCACTTAAGACCGTGGAGCTAAAGTATCTCACGTGGAAGGTGGTCATGCTGTTGGCCTTAGCTTCAGCTAGGCGTGTGTCAGAATTGGCGGCTTTGTCGTGTAAAAGCCCGTATCTGATCTTCCATATGGACAGGGCAGAATTGAGGACTCGTCCCCAATTTCTCCCAAAGGTGGTATCAGCGTTTCATTTGAACCAACCTATTGTGGTGCCTGCGGCTACTCGGGACTTGGAGGATTCCAAGTTGCTGGACGTAGTCCGGGCTTTGAAAATTTATGTTTCCAGGACGGCTGGAGTCAGGAAAACTGACTCGCTATTTATCCTGCATGCACCCAACAAGCTGGGTGCTCCTGCTTCAAAGCAAACTATTGCTCGCTGGATCTGTTGCACGATTCAGCTGGCACATTCTGCGGCTGGACTGCCGCATCCTAAATCAGTAAAAGCCCATTCCACTAGGAAGGTGGGCTCTTCTTGGGCGGCTGCCCGAGGGGTCTCGGCTTTACAGCTTTGCCGAGCTGCTACTTGGTCGGGTTCAAACACATTTGCTAAATTCTACAAGTTTGATACCCTGGCTGAGGAGGACCTTGAGTTTGCTCATTCGGTGCTGCAGAGTCATCCGCACTCTCCCGCCCGTTTGGGAGCTTTGGTATAATCCCCATGGTCCTTACGGAGTTCCCAGCATCCACTAGGACGTCAGAGAAAATAAGAATTTACTCACCGGTAATTCTATTTCTCGTAGTCCGTAGTGGATGCTGGGCGCCCGTCCCAAGTGCGGACTCTCTGCAATACATGTATATAGTTATTGCTTCACTAAAGGGTTATTGTTATGAGCCATCCGTAAAAGGAGGCTCAGTTGTTGTTCATACTGTTAACTGGGTATGGTTATCACAAGTTGTACAGTGTGATTGGTGTGGCTGGTATGAGTCTTACCCTGGATTCCAAATCCTTTCCTTGTTGTGTCAGCTCTTCCGGGCACAGTTTCCCTAACTGAGGTCTGGAGGAGGGGCATAGAGGGAGGAGCCAGTGCACACCAGATAGTACCTAATCTTTCTTTTAGAGTGCCCAGTCTCCTGCGGAGCCCGTCTATTCCCCATGGTCCTTACGGAGTTCCCAGCATCCACTACGGACTACGAGAAATAGAATTACCGGTGAGTAAATTCTTATTTTTGTCCACTACAGTATCTGTGTTTATGTATACATGCTTCAATATGTGAGCTGGGTATTTCACATTGTCTTTGAATTGTGTTCAGGTTTACTAGCATATAAATGTTGATAGTTGTAAAGTAATAAATCCTTGTTCCTTACCTCTCCCACTAAACAATACTGTATGTACTGTAACATTCAATAAAAAAAAAAAAAAAGAAACTGATGACTAATGTACTATAACAACAGAGGGGTATATTTACTAAGATTCGTAATTTCCGAAAATAGGTCAAAGTTCAATCACGAATGACATCGGCAGTGTAAAACTGCAACTTTTTGAATTGATTACGACTAATTTACTAAGCTGTCGTATTCGTATTTTTCTTTGCTTCCGATGTCGATGTCATTCGTGTTTTTTTACCTAATTTGACGGCAGTGATTAGCAAAACACTGCCGTTTTTTTTACAATCAATCTCGGCCGGATCTGTGTGATCCGTGCTGGGGTTCGTATTTTTTTTTTTTTTTAAATTAAACAAAGTAAAATCCTAAAAAAAATTGCGTGGGGTCCCCCCTCCTAAGCATAACCAGCCTCGGGCTCTTTGAGCCGATCCTGGTTGCAGAAATATGGGAAAAAAAATGACAGGGGTTCCCCCATATTTAAGCAACCAGCATCGGGCTCTGCGCCTGGTCCTGGTCCCAAAAATACGGGGGACAAAAAGAGTAGGGGTCCCCCGTATTTTGAAAACCAGCACCGGGCTCCACTAGCTGGACAGATAATGCCACAGCCGGGGGTCACTTTTATACAGCGCCCTGCGGCCGTGGCATCAAAAATCCAACTAGTCACCCCTGGCCGGGGTACCCTGGGGGAGTGGGGACCCCTTCAATCAAGGGGTCCCCCCCCCAGCCACCCAAGGGCCAGGGGTGAAGCCCGAGGCTGTCCCCCCCCATCCAATGGGCTGCGGATGGGAGGGCTGATAGCCTTTGTTGTAAAATAAAAGATATTGTTTTTAGTAGCAGTACTACAAGTCCCAGCAAGCCTCCCCCGCATGCTTGTACTTGGAGAACCACAAGTACCAGCATGCGGCGGAAAAACGGGCCCGCTGGTACCTGTAGTACTACCACTAAAAAAATACCCCAAAAAACACAAGACACACACACCGTGAAAGTATAATTTTATTACATACATACACACATACATACATACTTACCTTATGTTCCCACGCAGGTCGGTCCTCTTCTCCAGTAGAATCCAAGGGGTACCTGTTGAAGAAATTCTACTCACCAGATCCAGTGGTCCAGGCTCCTCGGCAAATCCAGGGATAATCCACGTACTTGAATAAAACAAAAAAACGGCTGCCCGACCACGAACTGAAAGGTGACCCATGTTTGCACATGGGTCACCTTTCCACGAATGCCAGAAACCCACTTTGCCTTCTGGCTAAGTGGGTTTCTTCAGCCAATCAGGGAGTGCCACGTTGTAGCACTCTCCTGATCAGCTGTGTGCTGCTGTCCTCACTGACAGGCAGCACGCGGCAGTGTTACAATGTAGCGCCTATGCGCTACATTGTAACCAATGATGGGAACTTTCTGCTCAGCGGTGACGTCACTTTAGGTCAACCGCAGGGCAGAAAGTTCCCATCATTGGTTACAATGTAGCGCATAGGCGCTACATTGTAACACTGCCGCGTGCTGCCTGTCAGTGAGGACAGCAGCACACAGCTGATCAGGAGAGTGCTACAACGTGGCACTCCCTGATTGGCTGAAGAAACCCACTTAGCCAGAAGGCAAAGTGGGTTTCTGGCATTCGTGGAAAGGTGACCCATGTGCAAACATGGGTCACCTTTCAGTTCGTGGTCGGGCAGCCGTTTTTTTGTTTTATTCAAGTACGTGGATTATCCCTGGATTTGCCGAGGAGCCTGGACCACTGGATCTGGTGAGTAGAATTTCTTCAACAGGTACCCCTTGGATTCTACTGGAGAAGAGGACCGACCTGCGTGGGAACATAAGGTAAGTATGTATGTATGTGTGTATGTATGTAATAAAATTATACTTTCACGGTGTGTGTGTCTTGTGTTTTTTTGGGTATTTTTTTAGTGGTAGTACTACAGGTACCAGCGGGCCCGTTTTTCCGCCGCATGCTGGTACTTGTGGTTCTCCAAGTACAAGCATGCGGGGGAGGCTTGCTGGGACTTGTAGTACTGCTACTAAAAACAATATCTTTTATTTTACAACAAAGGCTATCAGCCCTCCCATCCGCAGCCCATTGGATGGGGGGGGACAGCCTCGGGCTTCACCCCTGGCCCTTGGGTGGCTGGGGGGGGGGGACCCCTTGATTGAAGGGGTCCCCACTCCCCCAGGGTACCCCGGCCAGGAGTGACTAGTTGGATTTTTGATGCCACGGCCGCAGAGCACTATATAAAAGTGACCCCCGGCTGTGGCATTATCTGTCCAGCTAGTGGAGCCCGGTGCTGGTTTTAAAAATACGGGGGACCCCTACTCTTTTTGTCCCCCGTATTTTTGGGACCAGGACCAGGCGCAGAGCCCGATGCTGGTTGCTTAAATATGGGGGAACCCCTGTCATTTTTTTTCCCATATTTCTGCAACCAGGATCGGCTCAAAGAGCCCGAGGCTGGTTATGCTTAGGAGGGGGGACCCCACGCAATTTTTTTTGGCAAAAAAAAGCACTTTCCAACCCCTTCCCACTGATATACATGCACGGATCTCATGGATCCCTGCATGCATCTCAAATCACGAATAAAAAAAGCAGGTCTGTTTTTTTTTAGGACTTTTTTACGAATTGTAATTTTTCACGGCAGTGTTTTGGGTTTTTTTGCTTTGCACTTCTTAGTAAATGACCGAGATTCATACTTAAACAGGCGTAATTTGACCGATGGTGTATTCATTCGTAATTTTTTACCTGAACTAGAAAAAAATTACGAATGCCCTCATCACTGCCGTGATTAGTGTTTAGTAAATGACCGAGATTGACCGAGATGACACTTTGATGAAAAAACGGCATCTCGGTCAAAATCGGGAGCTTAGTAAATATACCCCAGAGTGTGTTACAAGTGTATTCCAAAGTGGAAGAACCTGAAAGTTCATTTTTTCCCAATTATTCTGATAAGAGGTGATGCAGTCTGTTTACATAAAAGATACAGTGGCATATTCATTATGAAAAAATTGTGAATTGAGAATATTTAGTTTTCAATTCTCATTCTTCCATTTCACAATTTTTTCGATATTCATGAAGTCTCTCTAAGAAAAATATCACTTCCTAAAAACCGCTTCTTCTTCCAAGCAGCTTTTCGGAAAAGTGATACTTTTCCTGCTGCTGCCTCACACTGCGCATGCGCAGCTCAAAGACAATCTCCATTGGTCCCCCGCCCCCCCTCCCTAGCGGCCGTCCACTAGTTTTCCCCAGGCCCAGCCAACACCCGCATGCAGGCTGCCGCTGCTGCTCACTTTCCCCTGGCTCCCCGGCCACACAGTGAGAGCTCTGCTGTAGCCCACTCACCCTTTCTGCCGGGACCGACCATTATCTGCCCAGTCGCAGCCCCCTCACTTTACCTGGCCACACTGTCAGTTTGGAGGTGAGCGCTACAACAGCGTGTGTGTCTCTTCCCCCAGGTTGCGCTGTAACCGCAGCTCCCTGGGACCTTATTGCTGGTTTTTTTTCCCTCAAGCTGCTGTGTAAACGGCAGCTTGTACAGAGATTCAGAAGCTGTTTGCCATCTCTGGATAAAGCATTTTTGGAGTTTGATGAATGTCACAATTTCTACACTCCCTGGGGAGTGTAGAAATTGTGACATTTAAAGGATAATGAATATGCCCTACATTGTTAAAAACAGTTTTATTCAAGGTGGTTTGCAGCCTAATATTTATATGTACTGTGTAAGGGAGGCCACATTGCCATAAGTCAGAGACAATACTCACCACTGACTACCTGACTACCTAGACATAAGTTGCTTGTCAGGACCAGTAGAGGTCTCCAGCATCAAGAGTGTAGTGTTCCTGATGTCGGACAAGCTGGCCAGGCGATAGGCTGGGGTGATATTTAGCATTAAGGTGCCAGGGCCTGGATGGTCCACATATCTTATGCATGCTATCTGTGAGCCAGAGTGACAAACCTGGTACTGTGTCTGCTTCATCCTGTATGGTGTTTGTGACCTGCGGTAATACCAGACTTGATACCTGTTGTGCAGCGGCCGCTAAGTTGATGTGAATAAACAATACACTGTTTTACTGTACTGCTGGACGCAATTCTTCCCACCTTGCAATAGTACTATAGAATTAGTAGGAACCAGTAATAATAGCAAAAATCCACATATCCACATTATTTTTGGTTCACTTGTTTGCTAGACAGCATCCTGTCTGAAATGTATGAAAAGCTAACCAACAAAAAAATTGCATAAACTTTCTAAGAAGTTTATGGTGTTACTGGATTTGTTTTAATCAGGTGGGCTATGAAAGAAGATTGAATAACAGGATTACTAATTTTCCTTCCTCTAGTTTAGAATTACAATTGTTTATAAGGAAAAAATAGAGATTTTGAGTACAACTGGAATTAGGGATTTAGCAGAAATGTGGTCAGTTGGTCCATGAAATGATTTCTAGATGAATAATATAGGTGCTGCATGGACCTGGATTTTCAGAACAGTCAATTCCTTTCTTAGAACGCATAGCAGTTATTACTTCTGTTTGTCCATTAAAGGACAAAGATTATTAAATCACCAACTATAATTTCAATATTTTCTGTTGGATACATTAATGGAGTAAAATCTATTTTTGTAGAGCTTGTTCAATTAAACTAGAGTAGTGTTATTATCATGTCTTGATTTGTTTAAAAGTTACTGCTAGGTGAAGTTAAATAGACATACAAATATTTTGTATGATCAATGCAACACTTGGGACATTCTTCTTTGAAGTGTATTTATGATATTTAATTTTCCCTAGATTACCAGACTTGTAGTTCGAAGCACCTGGGTGACTCAAAATTTCATTGTTTAGATACACTCTCTTGCAGAGGTTATCTAACACTGCAGGTCTGCAGATTCTTCTCAGAGTGTGACAATGGATATCTGAAAAGGTAGGAAGAGCATTGTATTTCCAAAATTGACCCTTTAAATTCATTATTTTTTTTAAATGAAAAACAAAGATTACACGGATTTTTTTCTCACTGACCATTTGCAGCTCTATGGATGAGATTCATTTATTTTTCCCCCCTTCCATTCACACCACACCGGCAGCTATGCCATTGTTTGTGCCAACGGCGCGATTACATCATTTCAGCTCACTACCCCCAGGGGTGGTGAGGTGAAATTCGCAAAAAGTGATCCATTTGGGGGCCCAAATGAGACTTTTTGCATCGCGCCCAATAGTTTAGTCAGCTTTAGCCACTTCATGTAGCTAAATCTGACTGCTATGGGTGCAAAATACATGCTAAAATAGATCAATTGAATATTGCCCCACGATCTCCTGTCACTTTAGATGGGAGATCAGGTGCGATATAACAATTGAATGTCACCCCATGTACGTATAGTTTGACTTCATATTTTTGTAGACTTTAATGTGCGCATACGACTGAAAGGTACCAGTATGAGACCACTATCATTCACATGTCAGATTTGCTATTACTGTATTTTTGCCTAATTATTAAATTTTCTACAATTTAATCTCAAACAAACCATGTACCACAAATTGATTTTCTGCATTTCACTTCATGGAGTATTCATAAAGGCCATTACATCATTCAATCTCCCAGCAACTCACCCCTATGTACATGTTGCCCCCTCAATTATTCACTCCCCTCTTATTAACACTCATGAGCTTTTTACTTCCCTATATTCATTGACAATAACATCTACAATCTCTCACCATAAAAAAACTTTCACAGACCTCTGACACCCACATTTATCTCTCCTGCTTTTGATAGCTGGTGATTTTTCACCAATCCAGGACCCAACCACTTGCATCTCTCACATTCACCTGGTTCAAAGCAACTTAGAAATCCAGTTAACCTCACAAACATCACATGTCTTCCATCACCCTCCAGATCACTAAAATGTGCCTTATGAAATGCATGCTCTGTTTGTAACAAATTAACATCCATCCATGACCTCTTCATATCTAACAACTTCAATCTGCTGGCTATAACAGAAACATGGCTCACACAATCAGACACGGCCTCCCCTGCAGCACTGTCACATGGTGGTCTCCACTTTACACACACCTCTAGGTCTGGAACCATAAAGGAGGTGGGGTTGGATTATTACTTTCCAAATCTTTCGCATACACTGTTCTACCACAGGTTCCATCACTCACATTTACATAATTTGAAGTACATTCCGTCAGGGTTTACTCACCTTCTCTGCGTGTTGCAGCTATCTATCGCCCTCCTATCTATCGCCCTCCTGGGCATCCCAAACAATTTCTGGAAGATTTTTCTGCCTGGCTTCCTCCCTTCCTATCCTCTGACATCTCCACCATCATCATGGGTGATTTCAATATTGCTATTGATTGCCAAAAATGTGCTGCTCATGCCTCCAAACTACTCTCTCTAACCTCCTCTCTCGGGCCTCTCCCAATGGACTGACTCCTCTACTCATCAGGAGTGCCACTGCCTTGTTCTAGTATTCACCAGACTATGCTCCGTTTCTGAACAAACTAACACTCCTTTCCCCCTCTCGGATCACAACCTTATCACCTGCATGATCTCCTCCATTAATTCAAACTCTGTGTTGCTGAAGTCTTCCAATCCTCCTCAAACCCGCAGAAATATTAACACAAATAATCTTCAAGAACTTTCCACCTCACTCCAACAACTGCTTTCACCTACTTCTGCATTCACCTCTCCTGAGATGGCTGTATCACACCTGAACCAGACTCTAGAAATAGCCCTTAATGAAGTGGCTCCAGCTACCCACCACTCTCCATGCAGGCCTAGATGTCAAACATGGCACTCTAAATTAATAAGACATCTACCCATCACACTACAGGCAGGCCTAGATGTCAACCATGGCACTCTTAATTAACAAGACAGATACAAAAACTTACACGTAAACTTGAACGTCAGTTGCGTAAATCTCGTATTTCAAGCGACTTCCTCACATATAAGACTGTCTACCACTCTTATTGAAATGCCCTGGACCATGCCAAACAAACATATTTACAAACTCTCATCTCTGCTCAAGTCTCTGACCCCAAATGACACTTTAATACATTTAAATCACTTCTGAATCCTCCCTCACCTACCCCACCATCCACTATCAAGGCACAAGATCTTGCTTCCTACTTCAAGGAGAAGATTGATAAGATCCAAGATGAAATGGTATAGATTGTAAGTAGGCAAGCAGGGCCTTCCTACCTCTGTGACTGTTTGTTATTACCCAGTTTTGTTATATCATTGTTATTTCCTTTTTTAAAGCGCATTGGAATTTGCTGAGCTATATAAGAAACTGTTAATAAATAAATAAATGTGGTAGGGAACATAGGGGGTCATTCCGAGTTGATCGCTAGCTGCCGTTGTTCGCAGCACAGCGATCAGGCTAAAAATTGGCATTTCTGCGCATGCGTATGGTCCGCAATGCGCACACGCGACGTACGGGTACAAAGGCCTTTGTGGTTTTGCACAGGTTCTAGCGATGTTTTCATTCGCACTGGCGGACGCAAAAAGATTGACAGGAAGGGGGCGTTTCTGGGTGTCAACTGACCGTTTTCAGGGAGTGCTTAGAAAAATGCAGGCGTGCCAGGGAAAACACAGGCGTAGCTGGCCGAACGCTGGGTGGGTGTGTTACGCCAAAAGCCAACCCACCAATAATAGAATCAATGCACACGAAGAGTAACTACAGGGCTGGTCTTGTTTTGCACAAAATGTTTTTGTAGGTACTCTGCTGCACAGGCGTTCGCACTTCTGCAAAGCGAAAAATACATTCCCCGGTGGGCGGCGACAATGCGTTTGCACGGCTGCTAAAAACTGCTAGGGAGTGATCAACTCGGAATGACCACCATAGACTGTAAGCTCCACTGGGTCATGGACTGATGTGAATAGCCAAATATTCTCTGTAAAGCGCTGCAGATTATGTGGGCACTATATAATACCCCTTTTCCACCTACGTACCGTGTCCGATCCGGGATGTTTAACACGGCTACAACCCGTGTCGGCTCCCCCGTTTCCACTACACTTCGACACGGGTTATTCCCGTGTCTGATCTGTTTCCACCTAACCCGGGTAAGCTCTGTAAAAGCCTATTTCTGTCATTACAAATGGACTTTTTACTGTCTCATCAAGATGATGTCATCAAAAGGACCAAAACAGAGGGGTGGGGCCTGCTCACAGCATTGCAGCAATGGACGCCGGCGCAGTAGCTGTGTCTAGCATGGAGTCGCAGACTGTTTGCAGTTTACTGCTGCTTTCTGCTACAGACAGCTTGATGCAGCTTTTCACCTTGTGCTACCTACTGCAGAGCTGGAGAAGGAGAGCTCAATTCTTTGCAGAGAGGGCTACCTATCGACGCAAATATTTGAAAAGGAGGAGAGCGCGTATATCATCCACTGTTGTTATTTCTCTCATAACAATGAACTGTACACCAAGCCGAAGAATGTGGATGAGAGATCGCAGACATGGGGAAGCATTCATGCAGACTATTCTAGCATATCAGGAGGAGCAGTGGATGGCAAACTTCAGGATGTCTCGCGCTACATTCGAGTATGTTTTGGAACTACTGTCCCCCGCAATAACCATGCAGACCACCAGGTTCCGTAAGCCCATTGAGCCAGCCAGGAGATTAGCGATTGCTCTCTGGTGGTATGCTACCCCTGGAGAGTATCGCACAGTTTCCAGTTTATTTGGAGTAGGGATTGGCACGGTCTGCAAGATTGTCTACCAGGTCACGCGGGCATTGCTGGATACCATGTACCATCGCTTTATTTCCTTGCCACAAGGACAGCGGCTAGATGAGACTATAAAAGGGTTTAAGAAGCGTGGCTACCCACAGTGTGCTGGTGCCATAGATGGGACCCACATCCCCATCATCGCCCCCCGTGACAACCCAGCAGACTATTACAATCGTAAGGGTTGGCATTCCATTGTTCTGCAAGCGGTAGTGGACCACAAATACTGGTAAGCACTGTTTCACTAATGTGTTTGAAATAGGCTTGGCCTGTTTTATGATAATGCATAAACCTTTATTTTTAGTTTCACAGATGTCTTCATAGGGTGGCCCGGACGGTCACATGATGCAAGGGTTCTCGCCAACTCCGATCTTTACAGTATTGCTGAGGACAAGCTTGGTGGATGGCTTTTCCCTCGAGAGGTAAGATTATTTACTACTTAAACTGAAATGTTTGCCCATAAACCAATAGTCAAGTTTTACCCCTGTAATAATATTAATGTTTTATTAACAGAAATCGGTGATCGTACATGGTGTGGACATCCCGGTCCATCTCATTGGTGATGCAGCATACCCATTACAGCGCTGGCTAATGAAGGGCTACACCCAGCATGTTCACTTATCCCCCGAACAGACATCATATACCCATGCCCTAAGTTCGGCCCGTATGGCAGTGGAGAATGCGTTTGGGCGTTTAAAAGGACGCTGGCGCTGCCTCATGAAGAGGAATGATGTGGACTTGAAAATAATGCCAGATATAGTAGCGGCCTGCTGCATTCTCCATAACATATGTGAGATTCAAAAGGAAAACTTTCTCCCCGAGTGTAATATACATGATCATGGGGCGGGGGTCGCTGTACATGATGCACCAGGCTTGGTGGGGGGGCATGACGCTGCCAGCGAGTGCATAAGGGCCACCATTGCAGCTAATCTTCAAACAATGTTGCAGTAGAGAAGACAGACAAGTTTTTGTGTGCAAACAATTTTTGTTTATTTCGTTTTTCAGTTATAAAAATTTGGTTCAAAAGTTATTATATTTTTTCTTTTAAACAGTTGGCACACATTTTCTGAGGTAACAATATAAAATATTTAAGTGCAAACATGTCACTGTAAAATTCCACATAACGCAAGGGGTCTTCAACATGTGTCCCTCCAGCTGTTGTGGAACAACATGTACCAGCATGTGTTGCTATGTGTTTCCACAACAGCTAGAGGGCCACATGGTGAAGACACCTGCCCTGAGGTAAAAGAGTAAAGTGCAAACAGGGCACTCTGTAAAAAAAAAAACCTTAATGTTTGGTTTGGCAGGTATCGGGTTACCCCCAATATTTGGATCACACTGCCGCACATTTTCTGAGGTAACAATATAAAATATTTAAGTGCAAACATGTCACTGTAAAATTCCACATAACTCAAGGGGTCTTCAACATGTGTCCCTTCAGCTGTTGTGGAACAACATGTACCAGCATGTGTTGCTATGTGTTTCCACAACAGCTAGAGGGCCACATGGTGAAGACACCTGCCCTGAGGTAAAAGAGTAAAGTGCAAACAGGGCACTCTGTAAAAAAAAAACCCTAATGTTTGGTTTGGCAGGTATCGGGTTACCCCCAATATTTGGATCACACTGCCGCACATTTTCTGAGGTAACAATATAAAAAGGTAGCCCCAATATCTGGATCCCACTGCCCATTTTCTGAGGTAACAATATAAAAGTTTAAAGTGCCAACAGGGCACTCTGTAAAATCAAAATAATGTTTGCATTTGTATGTATCAGGGTTGAGGATACAGTGCAAACAGAACCTTAAAACACAAACATTGTTTTATAACCCGCTGCTCTAAGGCAGTTGTCTATATACCCGAAATTCTGAGGATTGCGGGATTTGTGTTGGGGGATTTGAGGGAGGCTCATAGTTGTATGGACCATATGGGTGCTGTGGGTAGGCTGTGTCTTGCTGTTGTGTTTGTGTGGTATTCCCTATGGTACGTGCAAACGTGCGTTCAAAAAATGTCATCTGCCTATCATGCATGGTCATTAACTGACTCATAAAAGTTTGATGCATTTCTTTTTCTGACGCAAGAAATCTCTCAAGCCGTGCATCTTCCTGGGCATTGAGCTCACTATCTGCCTCACGCAGGTGATCCACGATAATGGACTTCATTGCTTTGACCGTTTGTTCTGTTTTGTTCAGTTTCTTTTTCCGCTGTGGAAAGTTGTAGACTGTGAAGGAGATGAAACAGAATGTAAGCAACAATATAAAAATAGCAGTGGTAGCATATACGTGTTTGTGGCCTTCTCCCACCTGCACACTAGCTATACTCTGCAACATTACCATGATTCTATAAAAAAATAGCAGTGGTAGCATATACGTGTTTGTGGCCTTCTCCCACCTGCACACTAGCTATACTCTGCAACATTACCATGCCTTTACATATAGGGACTGCTGCAACTGTATTTGTAATGGTAATACTTACTATTTGAGCGCAAAGTCGTGGTCTTGGGGGGTTGCGACGTCTCCGCCTGAGACTGTGGTACGTCCTCAATAGTGGCACTGATGGAATCATCATTGACGGTCGAGTCTTCAAAACTGCTGTCCGATATAAGCAGCGGGGATGATGGGCTGCATTGTGAGCTGGGAAGGCAGTGCTGTGTTTCGTCACAGTCCTCGTCGACTGACATCTGGCGACTGGCAGAGCTGGATGACGATAGTGCTATGGGATTTGTTATCGCAGTTTTGCCGAAGACACTATAGCATAGGTCATAATATGGCCATTCCATACGCCCAGCACCACTTTTCTTGCGGTTA
The DNA here is from genome assembly GCF_028390025.1 of Pseudophryne corroboree. Lineage (NCBI taxonomy): Eukaryota > Metazoa > Chordata > Amphibia > Anura > Myobatrachidae > Pseudophryne > Pseudophryne corroboree. The sequence continues at coordinate 973,224,983 of NC_086444.1, forward strand.
TGGTCGTGTACTTTGGTGAATTGTCTGCGTAGTGCCTTCAATTTGTTAACGACTTGTTGCTGGGTTTTTTGGATGCCCCTTTCTGCCAGCATAAGGGATATGTTCTTGTAGACGATAGCATCCTTAACTGTTCCAGTCACCTGCCTTCTTATTTCTTCCTCTCCCCGAATATTAAGCAGCTCTTTGATCTCTGTGTCTGACCAGGTATGGCTAGCCATGTTGCTGTGCTGGAGCTTCTGCTGCTGTATATTGTCTGTTTGTTTGGAAGCTGCTGCAATAAAAATATCTGTATGTACCCAGCGCGACTTCAGAGTGTTTTGTTTGCAAGCTGCCTCAATGCCTGCATGTGCCCAGCGTAGTGTTGTTTGCTGCTGCGGTGCCTGCATGTGCCCAGTATGTCTCCCAGGGATGACATCATCTTCCAGTGCCCCAGAAGCAGCCAATCAGCGTCTCAGAGCGTTACTCGGGTCTGAAAACACGTGTAATGACCGTTTCCACTGCACCGCTATCCGTGTCATTACCGTGTTCTACCCAGGTAAATAGCCGGGTTAGATTCCCGGGTCACTCAACCCGTGTTGACCCGTTTCCACCTACTAAAAATCCGTGTCGATGCGCGCCCCCGTGCAAAAACACGGGTAAAAACAGCTAGTGGAAAAGGGGTATAAATAACTGGTAATAAAATAATACAGGTTGAGTCTCCCTTATCCAAAATGCTTGGGACCAGAGGTATTTTGGATATGGGATTTTTCCGTATTTTGGAATAATTGCATACCATAATGAGATATCATGGTGATGGGACCTAAATCTAAGCACAGAATGTATTTATGTTACATATACACCTTATACACACAGCCTGGAGGTAATTTTAGCCAATATTTTTTATAACTTTGTGCATTAAACAAAGTGTGTCTACATTCACACAATTAATTTATGTTTCATATACACCTTATACACACAGCCTGAAGGTCATTTAATACAATATTTTTAATAACTTTGTGTATTAAACAAAGTTTGTGTACATTGAGCCATCAGAAAACAAAGGTTTCACTATCTCACTCTCACTCAAAAAAGTCCGTATTTCGGAATATTCCGTATTTCGGAGTATTTGGATATGGGATACTCAACCTGTAATACAATTGACAGAATTCTCATTATTATTGACTGAAGTATGCATTTAAGGAATCCATATTACTCTACTGTACATTAATTTAAACTCACTTTCATTTTCCAAAAATGACAGTAATTTCTGATGAATACAGGGTTAAAGTGTGCGGGTTTGCAATCAAATTATATAATATCTCAGAATCAACAATACTAATATAATATGATGTATGATAACCTTTATGACATCAACCAAAGTACAACCATTACTCTGCAAAACATGTACTTATTAAGGAGCTAAACAGTACATTCACCAACAGTGAGGGAAGAGGGGAACATGCAAAAGCGCAGTCATCTCTGCGGTAATATTATGTATTTTATTCCAGAACCGAATATTTATTTATTGTACAAGTGGATTGCAACTGTCCATAGAGATAGTTTGTGTGAGCTGATTTATTGAGGAATTTGTGATCTCATATTATGTTTAGTAGTTGTTTATATAAGTGTGTATATAATATATATTTTTAGAACGTATTAAAATGTGGGAATATTGCTAGTTTTACTGTGGTTCTAGGTTGAGTAGCCTCTTGATGTTTAACGTTAAATTGCCTCTGGTCATTTTCTATTGGTGAATCATCACCAGATACTGGCTAGAAGGGAATACAAGCACTAACCTGTTCTTCTTATTAGCTTATGTAAGCTAAAGTAGATTTGTGGTACACAATTAGTTTTACTTTTAATGTACTATTTGCGTATACTCGTAAACATGTGATTTTAATTTATCATCAAGGACATTTTTTTCCAGACAGTTTTCAATCTTTAGAGAGAAAGATTATGAATGTTAATAGTGTTTGGTGATTTAGATGCATGGATCAGAAAATGACTAATTCCATCATTGCTTTCTTTACATGTTGTGGAGAGTTAATGGTATGATAATCATGTCTCCATAGCTGTATGTTTGTTCCTTATTAAATGTACTTAATGAGTGTCAAACTTGTTCTTAGAGCTGCCTACGTTTTGAACCAAGCCCACTTAGCAGTTTAAAGCACAGGTCCCAACCCACATGCCTAGATAAAATACAGGATTTGCTAAGAATGTGAGTTCATTAAAGCCACAAGTACACCAGCGCACAGCTACTGAAGATGAAAAATCCAGTCTTGGCTGTATTGTCATTTCTTTGGGACAAATTTCTAATCTTTATCAAACTGAAATCAAATGGTGCTCCTGTAACTGCCAAAAATGACAACATGTATTATGACACAACTCTCTTTAAAAGAGGTGATCTCTTGGAAGTTCCGAGGACTCTCTTTATTCATTTTGGTATCTACCTTGGAGACAATCGGGTTGCACATTTGATACCAGATATTCTTCCAGTTTTGTCTTGTAACAAAACTTGTATTCAGAAAATGGTGACGAACAAAAGGCTCATAGCTGGGGTGCTGGCTAAGGTAGCTAGTGTAAGGATGGACAATGTGCAGGATTTTGCTTATGGCGGGAACATAATAATCAACCACATGGACCGAAATGTCCCAAATAAAGCGCTTTCTGGTGAAGAAGTGGCTCAAAGGGCAGAGAAACTTATTGGAACTACATCTTACAGCCTGCTGTGGGACAACTGTGAGCACTTTGTCACCAACTGCAGATACGGTACACCTATCAGCATCCAAACAGACAAGGTAAATCGTTTAGGGAACCTACTGTATAAACAGAGTCAATATTTGTATAGAAATATCCCACCTATACTCTTATATGAACACAGGTAAATGCCTAAGAGACAAAAATAAAGTCACATATCTTTTTGTTCCTTATTGTAATTATAGTGGATGTCTTTGTTTATTCCATTTTTCTTAATCTAACCACATCGTACTTATACTGTACTTTCAGGTGTGTCTTTATACTTGGCGGACTTGTCTGACAAACCAGTATTCTTTCCTATTCACTGCATCACTTAAGAGTTTCACTTACTAAATACATGTGAGGTTCGCTCTGTATCGTGTAAAAAAGATGAGTAATTAACAACTTCAACCTGAAAAGAAAGCACAGTATTTTAATCTTATTAGAAGATGAAAATAATGTTACACTGTTACTCAGTTTGATTAATAGAGAAAGAAAATCACATGACATTAACAGTTCTAATGTCTAGATCAGTGGTTCTCAAACTGTGTGCCGCGGCACCCTGGGATGCCTCAGGGCACTTGCAGAGGTGCCTTGGGTTGATGGTCCAGGACCAATTTAAATTATTTCTGGTCAATGTAATCGGTAAAACCAGTGCTGGTGGCTGCCAATCATAAAATATAAGACCAAACAAAAGCAAATTGTATCCCTCACCGCACAATTGAACCTAAGGATGACATATAAACACATTTTACTTAATTTAATATTTCTTTCTAAACTTCTCAATAAGAAACCTTTGGCCTAGGGGTGCTGTGAAAAAAATTCTGATACTCTAAGGCGCCGTGATTTAAAAAAGTTTAGGAATCACTGTTCTAGTTTGTTTGTGTGTTTTACATAAATATGAAACACCCCTTCAAAACGTACCCCCTCGGGCAAGTTTATCAAATTCCCGAACCACCCATGTAACCTCCACAAGTTTTCTTACCCCATTACCTCCTATCTACACAGTCCACTTACAAAGTGCTGTACATACTGTATGTTCTCTTTCAATACTCACATGACCCTCAGATCTGTGAACGGATCATATTGCCCACCATGATCCTTTATCTTTGCAATCTGGCTGGAATATTTTGCAGTATAGTGCCGGATGTAATGACACCCGAGTTCGGGGGCCATGTGGCATCCTGGCTGAACTCAGACTTTTTTTAAAGGGGCAATCACTTGCAAGGCATGGTTTTGCCTTGTAGGTGTTTACTCCTTTAAAAAAACATCCAAGTTCAGCCGGCATCCCGAACGGGCGCCGATTTCGGGCGTCATTACATCCGGCTATTGTTGTGCTTACTCTCATGTATCAAATCTCTATTTCCGTGTAGATTTTAAGCTTTCCAGCACGGTCCTCTTACACTTTTGAATGTCTGTTACTGTCTGTTAATCCCCAGACTCATTTTATTACTGTTCTGTTCCCAATTGTAGTGCAACAAAATATACTGCCACTGTATAAATAAATGTTAATGATTGATATACAGTAGATATGTATATCTGTAGCTATTAACACACATTGCACATATATTTGTCTATGTGTACTTAGGATAGCAAAATGAAAACTTAAAAAAAATTCACTTGAAATAAATTGCATCGCTAATCAATAATCGCATGAATTGCGTTGGGTATGGGTTACCGGCAGCCGGGATCCCGGTGATCAGCATCCCGACGCCGGGATCTCGTCTATGGGTGTCGTGGAGACCCACGAGTAGGATTAGTCCTTGCTAGTCATATCTTAGATATGACAGGTGTTTTATATGTACATACAGTAATTTATGTTTACCTGCACTTTTATTTACAAGCTACTATTTGCATTTGTAATGTGCACCACAGGGTACCGCACACTGTCACTTGCTGTGATGGGAAAGAAATGCTCATTGTGTTTCATGAACATTTCAGTATAGACCTTGACTTGTTCATGGAGAGAATTTCCTAATGATGGCTGCATAGTCCAATACTAGATGAAAGAAACCATTCTCCAATTTCCCTCAGAATCTTGTCACTGTACACTTTTATATACAGTATCATAATATTCTGCCACTGCAAAAAAGCCTTGGTAAAAATCTAAAATGAACTTTTCTGGCTACATTTATTAAGCCTAATGCAGCTGGGTGAAAAACTCAGTTCAGTCATAGAGTGCTTTATTTCAGACATGCCATTTTCCTTGGCAACCACTGTCACATGACATGTTATATAGTAAGCAAAAAAGCTTAAGTACATCCATAGCATAAGACCCCCCCCCCCCCCCCCCCCCCCACACACACACACACACACACACACACACACACACACACACACACACACACACACACCTCCATCCTCTGCTATCACATGTTCACTGAACTTCCTAACTAACTTAATTTTTTTCTGCACTGACAGTTATTTATTAATTCATTTATTTAAAATAATATTTTATGGAAGTTTTTAAGACGTAATTACAATCATAGATCAGTGTTTCCCAACCTCGGTGACTTAATTAGTACCTCAGTTATTTTGATTTAACCATCTGTGCTGAAGCCTGGATATCACTAAAACCTGCACTGTTGGTGTGCCTTGAGGACCGCGGTTGGGAATGCCTGATATAGATAATACAATGGAACAGCTATCCAATAATAAACTCAATGCCTTGATGACAAAAAAACAGAGGTGCAAGAAAGTGCAATCATTAACATAAGTGACTTCCAAACAAAGAGGGAATAACAGTTTGGCTGAGCAAAAAATATGGGGGATACCAGAGTAAATGAACAAAGTGAAAATAGACCCCTAATGCGCTATACCACCAATAGCAGCCTTGGAGAACCAAAAGAGAACCTTTCACCGTGATTCTAAATGATACACAATATATAAACAACTTGGAACTCCACGTGGCGCTACTTAATCACCTTCAGAGAAAGCTTACATAGTAGGCATACCAAATTTCAGGTCTCACAGCTGTCTTGATTTGAAAATCAACTACAAGACATAAAATATATACAACACATAGTGCAATACTGTAGAATAATTATTGGGTATTTTATTAATGGTCCCACTCACATATAAATGTGAAATAAATTGCATGTAGAAAATCACAAGACACGAAGGGTAGTTTTCAATCCACGACTGAATCCTCCTCCATAGAACTCTTGAAATAAAAAATAGGGATAATAGTGCAACACCGTCTTTTTTAAAGACAAAAATTTAATAAGGAATGCACTCACAAAACATCTAATTAAAATCAGCATAAAATATCCACATAGAACTGCAAGCCTGATAGGGTCTCCCGGATATAATCACCGCAAAGTCCTCAAGTTCCAGCGTCTCCACCGGTCCCAGGTCGCAGCTCCAATCCTCGTCTGGCTCGTTTGTCTGCTTAAGCGCTTTCGGACTTACGTCCTTCCTCAGAAGGAAGGACGTAAGTCCGAAAGCGCTTAAGCAGACAAACGAGCCAGACGAGGATTGGAGCTGCGACCTGGGACCGGTGGAGACGCTGGAACTTGAGGACTTTGCGGTGATTATATCCGGGAGACCCTATCAGGCTTGCAGTTCTATGTGGATATTTTATGCTGATTTTAATTAGATGTTTTGTGAGTGCATTCCTTATTAAATTTTTGTCTTTAAAAAAGACGGTGTTGCACTATTATCCCTATTTTTTATTTCAAGAGTTCTATGGAGGAGGATTCAGTCGTGGATTGAAAACTACCCTTCGTGTCTTGTGATTTTCTACATGCAATTTATTTCACATTTATATGTGAGTGGGACCATTAATAAAATACCCAATAATTATTCTACAGTATTGCACTATGTGTTGTATATATTTTATGTCTTGTAGTTGATTTTCAAATCAAGACAGCTGTGAGACCTGAAATTTGGTATGCCTACTATGTAAGCTTTCTCTGAAGGTGATTAAGTAGCGCCACGTGGAGTTCCAAGTTGTTTATATATTGGATACCAGAGTAAAGATGGATGGGGAAAAGAGAAAAGAGAGGGATGGGGAACATGGAAAGACAGTGGAAAGCAAGGGGGAAGAGTGTTAGACGGAGTGAAGGATAGTGGGCTGTTGGCTAGTAGTGTATTCAGGAGAAAACTATAAAATGTCAAGTATGAGTCTGATGATAGGAAACCCATGGAGACCAGGGGAACAGGCTGCGGTAAAAGAGAGTATGAGAGGTACTGCAGAAGAAAGGGAGAGAAGTAAGTGGTGGGCTGTGTCCCAAAAAAGCTTAATCTTTGGGCAATGCCACCAGATATGTGAAAAAGTGCCCTCTTCTCCACTGCCCCTCCAACATCTGTCAGAAGTCTGAGGAAATATAGCTCGTAGGTATTCAGCATGGAATACAAACCTGCGTTTATGCAGATCAGCCGTCTATAGCCTGTCTGAGCATGTGCAGAGTTTGCATTGCGCATGTGTGGGCACCACAGTGCGATCGCATGCCACCATGCTGCGTATGTTGAGGGGGACTATCGATAATCCCAGCTGCCATGCTGCCTGCCTTGCGTTTGCATTTTTAAATGAGATTGCAGTGCAGGGGCGGGACATTCATACTGGGCGGCCTAGTCTTGTGCTGGGCGGCCACCAGCATGAGATTTTTTTCAGTACCAGCTTTTACACTGCATGTAAAACGTTCTTCAAAAAACATAAATAAATAAATATATATATATATATATATATATATAGGATTTAGGGTGCATTACAGGGAGCTCTCCTGAGTTTTCTGTAAAAATAATTTTGTTAGGTTTTTTATTTTCAGGGAGCTCTGCTGGCAACAGACTCCCTGCGTCGTGGGACTGAGGGGAGAGAAGCAGACCCACTTCTTAAGAGTTTAAGGGCTCTGTTTCTTAGGCTACTGGACACCATTAGCTCCAGAGGGAGTCGGAATACAGGTCTCACCCTGGGGTTCGTCCCGGAGCCGCGCCGCCATCCTCCTCACAGATGCCGGAAAAAAGAAGCCGGGTGAGTATGAAAGACATATGAAGATGTCAGGCGGCAGAAGACTTCAGATCTTCATGAGGTAAGCGCGCAGGGGCGGAACTGTGGGAGGCAGTGGAGTCGGCTGCCGCCGGGCTCCTGACCACAAGGGGGCGCATCTCCTCCACTGTCTCCCGCAGCCTGAGAACTGCGCTGCTATTGTGGACGGAGGAGCAGTCACTGACACGGAAGCTGCCTCCTGTAGGGAGAGATGGCACTGGCTGCAGCTAGGGGGAGCTCCAGAGCACAGCTCCTCTTCTAGCCAGCCGAGGGAAGCTCTCTGCTCCGTCAGCCTGATGATGAAAGCCAAAGGTAGACACTGTGTGGGGGGTAGGGGAGAGGTGTATTTGGGGGGAAGCACTGTGTTTTGTGTGTGCTTGTTTTTAAGTGAGGTGTGTGTGTGTTTTTAATGAAAGTTGTGCATTCAAGTAAAAGGCATGTGTGTGAGTGATGTGTGTGTGTGTAAGTGAGAGACGTGTATGTAAGTGAGAGGCATGTATGTGTGTGTAAGTGGGAGGCATGTGTATGTAAGAGAGACTTGTGTGTGTAAGTGAAAGAGACGTGTGTGTGTGTTTAAGTGAATGAGGCGTTTGTGTGTTTTTTATATATATATCTAGTGTTCACGCTAGGTGTCTGCACCTTTTTTTAGACAGATGAATCCCACCCTGCCCGTTTTTGTGCGCCCTACCAACCCGCCGTTTTCTGCCTGCCGTACCCCGCCACGCCGCCAGACCCAGCCGTGCGCCGCCGGACCCGGTAAGCACATGAGAGTCCCCCTGGGCTAAATTAACCTTGTAAGTATTTTGCAGCTGTAAACTTCAGTCTCAGTGCTCTCTACCTGGTGCAGTGTGCCTCAGTGCTCTCTACCTGGTGCAGTGTGCCTCAGTGCTCTCTACCTGGTGCAGTGTGCCTCAGTGCTCTCTACCTGGTGCAGTGTGCCTCAGTGCTCTCTACCTGGTGCAGTGTGTCTCAGTGCTCTCTACCTGGTGCAGTGTGCCTCAGTGCTCTCTACCTGGTGCAGTGTGCCTCAGTGCTCTCTACCTGGTGCAGTGTGCCTCAGTGCTCTCTACCTGGTGCAGTGTGCCTCAGTGCTCTCTACCTGGTGCAGTGTGCCTCAGTGCTCTCTACCTGGTGCAGTGTGCCTCAGTGCTCTCTACCTGGTGCAGTGTGCCTCAGTGCTCTCTACCTGGTGCAGTGTGCCTCAGTGCTCTCTACCTGGTGCAGTGTGCCTCAGTGCTCTCTACCTGGTGCAGTGTGCCTCAGTGCTCTGCCTGGCGCAATGTGTATAACGTGCTCTATCTGTCGCAGTGTGTAGGAGGTTCTATCTGGTGCAATGTGTATTAGGTGCACTACCGTGTGGTGTAATGTGAATTGCCACTATTATGAAACAACGCCGCTAGATTTTTGGAGCGCGCCTTCGGCGCGCACTGTCCATGTTTTGGCCCATAGGTATGGGAGCACCAAGCATTATAGTATGTACCTAAGTTTGCCCATCCCTCCCCGTGATCAGCACCCTGCCGTAAAAAAAATCCTACAGTGAACACTAATTATATCGGCACACCACTGCGCCAAAGCATCTCCATCGAGACCTGCTGGCGGGTGAGGGAGCACTGTAGGTGTACTATAATGGTATGCTGGTGTCTGTTTTATTGTAATAACTGACTTGGTGTGCATCCACTTTGTATGTGTATCTATATTACTACTGGGAAAGGTACCTGAGCACGCTGCTACTGTTCACCCTTAGTGCCGGATAGCTACATATGGTATGTGTGTGTATGTGTATATGTAGGGGGGCACCAACATTTATCATGCCTCCGGGCGACTGGGACGAACTTACGCCACTGTAAGCGCGCAGCAGGAAGCTGCGCGCCATTGCTCCCACACTTACACACACATGGCACTGATGGGTGCAGGGAGCAGGGGGGGCGCCCTGGGCAGCAATAAACCTCATTTTGGCCATTAAAGCATGTAGTTATGCTGCGGAGGCAGTAAACTACAGATCCCCGCCATTTTTTAAAATTTACGAGCGGGACCGAAGCCCGCCGCGCGAGGGGGCGGAGCTTGATCCCTCAGCACTAACCAGCGCCATTTTCTCCACAGAGGCTGCAGAGAACGCTGGCTCCCCGGACTCTCCCCTGCTGAGCATCAGAGGGCTGAAAAAAAGAGAGGGGGGCACATATTTGGCGCAGTGAGTGGGGGAAATCTCTCTCTCTCTCTCTCTCTCTCTCTCTATATATATATATATATATATATAAAAGCGCTATCTGTTGTTTTTTTCCTGGGTCAGTTTGGCGCTGGTGTGTGCTGGCATACTCTCTCTCTGTCTCTCCAAAGGGCCTGCTTTAGGGAATTGTCCCCTCATAGCTATATCCCTGTGTGTGTGGGGTGTCGGTAAGTGTGTCTGCATGTCTGAAACGGAAGGCTTATCCAAAGAGGAGGTGGAACAGATGAGTGGTGTGTCTCAATCGGCGGTGCCGACTCAGGATTGGATGGATATGTGGCATATGTTAAATGCTAGTGTAGCTTCACTGCATAAAAGGCTGGACAAAGCAGAGTCCAGCGCGTCGGCAGATAATCAATCTACGGATTGTACCGACTCACAGGACCCATCGGGGTCTCAGAAATGTCCCTTCTCACAAATAAGGGACACAGGTACCGACACGGACTCTGATTCCAGTGTCGACTATGATGAAGCAAAATTGCACCCCAGGGTGACAAAAAGTGTTCAGTGCATGATTATTGCAATAAAAGATGTCTTACATATCACTGATGAGCCCTCGGTGCCCGACACGAGGATACACATGTTTAAGGGAAAGAAACAGGTTATAAACTTTCCTCCTTCACATGAAATTAATGAGTTATGTGAAAAAGCATGGGAAACTCCAGATAAGAAGCTGCAGATTCCCAAAAGGGTTCTTATGGCGTACCCTTTCCCTACACAGGACAGGGTACGTTGGGAATCCTCTCCCACAGTGGACAAAGCCTTAACACGCCTTTCCAAGAAGGTGGCGCTACCGTCCCCTGACACAGCGGCCCTCAAGGATCCTGCGGACCGCAGGCAAGAGACTACATTAAAGTCTATCTACACTCATACTGATACTTTGCTTAGACCGGCAATTGCGTCGGCATGGTTATGTAGTGCAGCAGCAGCTTGGACAGATACACTGTGGCTGACCTTGATACCCTAGATAGGGATACAATTTTGTTAACATTAGCTCATATTAAGGACGCAGTCTTATATATGAGGGACGCTCAAAGAGACATTGGATTACTGGGTTCGAGAGCCAATGCTATGGCTATTTCGGCAAGATGAGCCTTATGGATCCGCCAATGGACGGGGGATGCAGACTCAAAAAGGCATATGGAGGTTTTACCTTACAAAGGTGATGTATTGTTTGGGGACGGCTTTGCGGACCTGGTTTCTACAGCTACCGCGGGTAAGTCGACCTTTTTACCTTTTGTTCCCCAACAGCAAAATAAACCCCCACAATATCAGATGCAGTCCTTTCGGTCGCATAGATCCAGAAGAGGTCGGGGCTCCTCTTTCCTCGCCAGAGGTAAGGGTAGAGGCAAGAGGACACCTGCTGCGGCTGGTTCCCAAGAGCAGAAGTCCTCCCCGGCTTCCGCTAAGTCTACCGCATGACGCTGGGGCTCCCCTGCGGGAGTCCGCACAGGTGGGGGCACGCCTTTGACTATTCAGCCAAGTCTGGGTTCAGTCAGACGTGGACCCTTGGGTGATAGAAATAGTCTCCCAGGGCTACAAGCTGGAATTCAAAGAGGTGCCCCCTCGCCGATATTTCAAGTCGGCCTTACCAGCTTCTACCCCAGAGCGGGAAGTAGTGCTAGCTGCAATTCAAACGCTGTGTCAACAGCGAGTGATTATCAGGGTTCCCCTGAGCCAACAGGGAAAAGGGTATTAATCAACCCTATTTGTGGTTCCGAAGCAGGATGGTTCGGTCAGGCCCATTTTAAACCTAAAATCCCTGAACCTGTACCTGAAAAGATTCAAACTCAAGATGGAATCTCTCCGAGCGGTGATAGCCTGCCTGGAAGGGGGGGATTTTATGGTGTCACTGGACATAAAGGATGCTTACCTTCATGTCCCCATATATCCCTCTCATCAGGAGTTCCTGAGATTCGCGGTACAGGATTGTCATTATCAGTTTCAGACGTTGCCGTTTGGGCTGTCCACGGCCCCGAGGATTTTCACCAAGTTAATGAGCAAGCAAGGAGTCACAATTATCCCATACTTGGACGATCTCCTGATAAAAGCGAGCTCAAGAGAGCAATTACTGGAGAACGTGTCACTCTCTCAGAGAGTGCTTCAGCAACATGGGTGGATTCTCAATCTACCAAAGTCACAGTTGGTTCCGACAACTTGACTAGCGTTCCTAGGCATGATACTGGACACGGAACAAAAGAAAGTTTTCCTCCAGTTGGAAAAAGTCCAGGACCTTCAGAACATGGTCCAAGAACGACTAAAGCCAAAAAGAGTGTCAGCTCATCAATGCACTCGGGTTCTGGGGAAAATGGTGGCAACTTACAAGGCCATTCCCTTCGGCAGGTTCCATGCAAGGACGTTTCAATGGGATCTTCTGGACAAATGGTCCGGGTCCCATCTACAATTACATCAAAAAATAACACTGTCCCCCAGGGCCAGGGTGTCACTTCTATGGTGGCTGCAGAGTGCTCACCTTCTAGAGGGTCGCAGGTTCGGCATTCAGGACTGGATCATGGTAACCACAGACGCGAGCCTCCGAGGATGGGGAGCAGTCACCCAAGGAAGAAATTTTCAGGGACTGTGGTCAGACCAGGAGTCCTGTCTACACATCAACGTGTTGGAGCTAAGGGCCATATACAATGGCCTTCGACAAGCGGAAAATCTTCTTCGCAACCTACCGGTTCTGATTCAATCAGACAATGTCACAGCAGTAGCTCATGTGAACCGCCAAGGCGGGACAAGAAGCAGAGTTGCGATGGCGGAAGCCACCAGGATTCTTCGCTGGGCGGAAAATCACGTAAGCGCTCTGTCTTCATTCCGGGAGTGGACAACTGGGAAGCAGACTTCCTCAGCAGACACGATCTCCATCCAGGAGAGTGGGGACTTCATCAAGAAGTCTTTGCAGAGATAACGGGTCTCTGGGGAGTTCCTCAAATAGACATGATTGCGTCACGCCTCAACAAGAAGCTTCGGAGGTATTGTGCCAGGTCCCGGGACCCTCAGGTAATAGCAGTAGACGCTCTGGTAACATCATGGGTATTCCAGTCGGTCTACGTGTTTCCTCCTCTTCCTCTCATCACAAAAGTGTTGAGGATCATAAATCGAAAAAGAGTACAAACAATACTCATTGTTCCAGACTGGCCTCGAAGGGCCTGGTACTCAGATCTTCAGGGGATGCTCACGGAAGATCCCTGGCCTCTTCCTCTAAGGGAAGACCTGTTACAGCAGGGGCCCTGCATGTTCCAAGACTTACCGCGGTTACGTTTGACGGCATGGCGGTTGAACGCCGGATCCTAGCGGAGAAGGGTATTCCGGAGGAGGTCATACCTACTCTAATAAAGGCTAGAAAGGAGGTGACGGTAAAACATTATCACCGTATCTGGCGGAAATAAGTCTCTTGGTGTGAAACCAAGAATGCTCCTACGGAATATTTCCATCAGGGTCGTTTTCTCCACTTCCTACAGACAGGAGTGGATATGGGCCTAAAGTTAGGCTCTGTTAAAGTACAGATTTCGGCCTTGTCAATATTCTTTCAGAAGGAATTGGCTTCTCTCCCAGAAGTCCAGACGTTTGTAAAAGGAGTACTGCACATCCAGCCTCCTTTTGTGCCCCCAGTGGCACCATGGGACCTGAACGTGATGTTGCAGTTCCTTAAATCACACTGGTTTGAACCCCTTAAAACGGTGGAGTTGAAATTGCTCACCTGGAAGGTGGTCATGTTGTTAGCTTTGGCATCTGCGAGGCGTGTGTCAGAATTGGCGGCCTTGTCTTACAAGAGCCCTTACTTGAATTTTCATGTGGATAGAGCGGAATTGAGGACTCGTCCTCTATTTTTACCTAAGGTGGTGTCTTCGTTTCATATGAACCAACCTATAGTGGTGCCTGTGGCTACGAGTGACATGGAGGATTCCATGTCCCTGGTTGTAGTCAGGGCCTTAAAAATTTATGTAGCCAGGACGGCTAGAATTAGGAAAACAGATGCATTGTTTGTCCTGTATGCTGCCAACAAGATTGGCGCGCCTGCTTCGAAGCAGACTATTGCTCGCTGGATCTGTAACACGATTCAGCAGGCTTATGTTATGGCTGGATTGCCGTTACCGCATTCAGTAAAGGCCCATTCCACTAGGAAGGTGGGCTCTTCTTGGGCTGCTGCCCGGGGCGTCTCGGCATTACAGCTTTGCCGAGTAGCAACTTGGTCGGGGTCAAACACTTTTGCAAAATTCTACAAGTTTGATACCCTGGCTGATGAGGACCTAGCGTTTGCTCAGTCGGTGCTGCAGAGTCATCCGCACTCTCCCGCCCGATTGGGAGCTTTGGTATAAACCCCATGGTCCTTATGGAGTCCCCAGCATCCTCTAGGACGTAAGAGAAAATAAGATTTTAAACCTACCGGTAAATCTTTTTCTCCTAGTCCGTAGAGGATGCTGGGCGCCCGTCCCAGTGCGGAAAATCTGCAAGACTTGTATATAGTTATTGCTTACATAAGGGTTATGTTACAGTTAGAATCGGTCTTAGACCGATACTGTTGTTTTGTTTATACTGTTAACTGGTTATGTGTATTCCAGGTTATATGGTATGATTGGTGTGGGCTGGTATGAATCTTGCCCTTAGATTAACAAAATCCTTTCCTCGTATTGTCCATCTCCTCTGGGCACAGTTCTCTAACTGAGGTCTGGAGGAGGGGCATAGAGGGAGGAGCCTGTGCACACCATACTAGAAAGTTCTTTTAGGTGCCCATGTCTCCTGCGGAGCCCGTCTATATCCCATGGTCCTTACGGAGTCCCCTGCATCCTCTACGGACTAGGAGAAAAAGATTTACCGGTAGGTTTAAAATCTTATTTTATATATATATATATATATATATATATATAAATATATATTAGTGATGAGCGGGTTCGGATCCTCGGAATCCGACCCGCCCGAACTTCACCTTTTTTTTACACGGGTCCGAGCGACTCGGATCCTCCCGCCTTGCTCGGTTAACCCGAGCGCGCCCGAACGTCATCATCCCGCTGTCGGATTCTCGCGAGACTCGGATTCTATATAAGGAGCCGCGCGTTGCCGCCATTTTCACACGTGCATTGAGATTGATAGGGAGAGGACGTGGCTGGCGTCCTCTCCGTTATAGTAGAACACAGAGTGACTTAGTTAGCTATAATTGTGGGGAGGATTGGGGACGGGGAGCAGCTGTTAGGGAGTACAGTGCAGGGTTTTGATTATACCACCAGTGAGTTTAATCCTTTGTTTCTCTGCCTGAAAAAAACGCTCCGACCACCATATCTGTGCTCACTCAGTGTGCTGCACTGCTGCATGATATATCTGTGCTGAGTGCACTGCTCTGCTCACACTGCCTAATTGTGGGGACTGGGGAGCAGTTATAGCAGGAGTACAGTGCACAGTTTTGCTGACAGTGACCACCAGTCCAGTATACGTTTGTCTGCCTGAAAAACACTCCTGTGTTTTTTTTTTCTTCATACTAGTTTAGCAGTCTGCTGACAGTGTCCACCAGGTCCGTTATACAGTATATTATATATATAAGCAGCAGTACGGTAGGCCGCGGCTGTACCTACCTCTGTGTCGTCAGTGCACTCGTCATCCATAAGTAATATAATACTATACTATCCATCCATCTACATTGTATACCTGTGGTGTTTTTTTTTTTCTTCATACTAGTTTAGCAGTCTGCTGACAGTGTCCACCAGGTCCGTTATACAGTATATTATATATATAAGCAGCAGTACGGTAGGCCACGGCTGTACCTACCTCTGTGTCGTCAGTGCACATGTCGTCCATAAGTAATATAATACTATACTATCCATCCATCTACATTGTATACCTGTGTTGTTGTTTTTTTCTTCATCCTAGTTTAGCAGTCTGCTGACAGTGTCCACCAGGTCCGTTATACAGTATATTATATATATAAGCAGCAGTACGGTAGGCCACGGCTGTACCTACCTCTGTGTCGTCACTCGTCGTCCATAAGTAATATAATACTATACTATCCATCCATCTACATTGTATACCTGTGGTGTTTTTTTTTTCTTCATACTAGTTTAGCAGTCTGCTGACAGTGTCCACCAGGTCCGTTATACAGTATATTATATATATAAGCAGCAGTACGGTAGGCCACGGCTGTACCTACCTCTGTGTCGTCAGTGCACTCGTCGTCCATAAGTAATATAATACTATACTATCCATCCATCTACATTGTATACCTGTGTTGTTGTTTTTTTCTTCATCCTAGTTTAGCAGTCTGCTGACAGTGTCCACCAGGTCCGTTATACAGTATATTATATATATAAGCAGCAGTACGGTAGGCCACGGCTGTACCTACCTCTGTGTCGTCAGTGCACTCGTCGTCCATAAGTAATATAATACTATACTATCCATCCATCTATATTGTATACCTGTGTTGTTGTTTTTTTCTTCATACTAGTTTAGCAGTCTGCTGACAGTGTCCACCAGGTCCGTTATACAGTATATTATATATATAAGCAGCAGTACGGTAGGCCACGGCTGTACCTACCTCTGTGTCGTCACTCGTCGTCCATAAGTAATATAATACTATACTATCCATCCATCTACATTGTATACCTGTGGTGTTTTTTTTTCCTTCATACTAGTTTAGCAGTCTGCTGACAGTGTCCACCAGGTCCGTTATACAGTATATTATATATATAAGCAGCAGTACGGTAGGCCACAGCTGTACCTACCTCTGTGTCGTCACTCGTCGTCCATAAGTAATATAATACTATACTATCCATCCATCTACATTGTATACCTGTGGTGGCTTTTAGTTGTGCGCAAAATATGGAGAACAAAAATGTGGAGGTTAAAAAAATAGGGAAAGATCAAGATCCACTTCCACCTCGTGCTGAAGCTGCTGCCACTAGTCATGGCCGAGACGATGAAATGTCATCAACGTCGTCTGCCAAGGCCGATGCCCAATGTCATAGTACAGAGCATGTAAAATCCAAAACACAAAAGATCAGTAAAAAAATGACCCAAAAATCAAAATTAAAAGCGTCTGAGGAGAAGCGTAAACTTGCCAATATGCCATTTACGACACGGAGTGGCAAGGAACGGCTGAGGCCCTGGCCTATGTTCATGGCTAGTGGTTCAGCTTCACATGAGGATGGAAGCACTCATCCTCTCGCTAGAAAAAAGAAAAGACTTGCGGCAAAAGCACAGCAAAGAACTGTGCGTTCTTTGAAATCCCAAATCCCAAAGGAGAGTCCAATTGTGTCGGTTGCGATGCCTGACCTTCCCAACACTGGACGGGAAGAGCTTGCGCCTCTTTTTTTCTTTGCGTCATGTGCTGTTTGGGGAGTATTTTTTGGAAGGGCCATCCTGCGTGAGATGGGCCAGGTGTTTGTGCCGGCCACTAGGGTCGCTTAGCTTACTCACACAGCTACCTCATTGCGCCTCTTTTTTTCTTTGCGTCTTGTGCTGTTTGGGGAGTATTTTTTTGAAGGGCCATCCTGCGTGACACTGCAGTGCCACTCCTAGATGGGCCAGGTGTTTGTGTCGGCCACTAGGGTCGCTTAGCTTAGCCATCCAGCGACCTCGGTGCAAATTTTAGGACTAAAAATAATATTGTGAGGTGTGAGGTGTTCAGAATAGACTGAAAATTAGTGGAAATTATGGTTATTGAGGTTAATAATACTATGGGATTAAAATGACCCCCAAATTCTATGATTTAAGCTGTTTTTTAGGTGTTTTTTTTTAAACACACCCGAATCCGACAAAAAAAATTCGGTGAGGTTTTGCCAAAACGCGTCCGAACCCAAAACACGGCCACGGAACCGAACCCAAAACCAACACACAAAACCCGAAAAATTTCAGGTGCACATCACTATATATATATATATATATAGTAGAGGTATCCTTCCCCACCTGTGGCTCAGGTGTTAGCAGCGAAGGAAATGAGGTGGCACTCCATGGGCTTATGCAAAAACCGTTTGTATTCAAAGCATAGTGACAACAAATAACATCGTGTCCAAAGAAACAAAATGCAGGTATCTTACAACGTTTCAAGGCATGGCAGCCTTTTCATCAGGTAAGTAAACCCTGGTGCTGTGAAA
This sequence comes from Pseudophryne corroboree, assembly GCF_028390025.1. NCBI lineage: Eukaryota > Metazoa > Chordata > Amphibia > Anura > Myobatrachidae > Pseudophryne > Pseudophryne corroboree. The sequence continues at coordinate 973,242,990 of NC_086444.1, forward strand.
AACAGAAAATAAAGAACCAAACCAAACCAAGAGACACTCACCTGTTAAATAGCGTGGAGTGCAGGAGAGAGGTGTTCCCGGCGTCTGTGACCGGGACTTCCGGGTGAGTCACGTGAGCGGCTCACCAGTGACATGTTGCGTTGCTAAGCAACGTGTACATTACGTGGCAGGCGCCGGAAAAGCCTGTCAGTGAAGTAGATAAATAAAGTGAATGAAGGCATGCATTTGCATGTAGTACCCAGCGAAAGTGTAACTGACTCATGAGAGAAAGAGACATTTAAAGTGAGACAAAGTTAGTGTTAAAATGAAGTTAAAAGTTACTATCAGCAGCTGCATTGGAGAGATAAAGTGCGACCATAAGTGCTTTATATTATAAGCATATTACTAGAAGAATTTGTATACAATGAAATAAAAAACATATTAACTTAAGGCGTTTTGCACTAACAATTATCAATCACAGGGCAAGAGTGGGAAAAGGGGGGGACAGAGAGGGTAAGGGGGGCGAGGGGCGGGCGGGGGGGGAAGGGAGGGGGGAGGATACCGCATTATGTAGCTGCCATGTGTGGATAAAATATTGAGACATCAGCACACCCCTAAGTTATACTTATCTATCATTCATTTACTATATTAATTATTATAAATTATTTATCTTAATATAATTGCTTTGAATTGTTAAATTTTTATTTTTATCCATATACTGGTTGGAGTATAAATCCAATTCATTATTATTGTTAATGTCTATATTATTGATATATCATGTAGCTTCCCCTGCACGTAAGGCTTCCTGATACTGTAAACTTAGCACTCAAATTACGATGTACGCGCATGCGCAGCCGTAGGTACGGCCGTGCAGTATAGTGGACCTTTTTTAGAACGCTCCCGTGTCATTACGAGAAGGTCGGGCATGCGCGGATTACAGTGTACCGCGTCACGAATAGACGCGTTCTCCCGCGCAGCCGCAATAGGTGCTGTAGTTCAGTGTACTTTACCGCTATCTCGCGGTATCTCTGAACTCCCGCAAATGCGCACATCCCCGTTTTTCGCGTCACGCTGCAGACGCGATTCTCCACGTGGCGGGCACAATATGGGGGCAGTATTTAAAGCAGGGGTGTCCAACCTTTCACCTTCCCTGGGCCACATTAGAAGATGAAAATTTGGTTTGGGCCGCACATAAAATAAAATAACAGTAACGATACCTGAATGAGAGACAGATTACTTACCTACATCCCACGCCGGTCACGTCCACTTGTCCAGTAGAATCCAAAAGGGTCGGTACCTATAAAAATGAAAATTATACTTACAAACGAATGAATGAATATTATGGCCTCACTGACGCGGGAAGACGTTCGCCCCTTGTAGTTGTGCCCCTGTAGCTGCGCCCCTTGTACTGTGCCCCTTGTAGTTGTGCCCCTGTAGCTGTGCCCCTTGTACTGTGCCCCTTGTAGTTGTGCCCCTTGTAGTTGTGCCCCTTGTAGTTGTGCCCCTGTAGCTGCGCCCCTTGTAGTTGTGCCCCTGTAGCTGCACCCCTTGTAGTTGTGCCCCTGTAGCTGCGCCCCTTGTAGCTGTGCCCCTGTAGCTGCGCCCCTTGTAGCTGTGCCCCTGTAGCTGCGCCCCTTGTAGTTGTGCCCCTGTAGCTGCCCCCTTGTACTGTGCCCCTTGTAGTTGTGCCCCTGTAGCTGCGCCCCTTGTAGTTGTGCCCCTGTAGCTGCGCCCCTTGTACTGTGCCCCTTGTAGTTGTGCCCCTGTAGCTGCGCCCCTTGTAGTTGTGCCCCTGTAGCTGCGCCCCTTATACTGTGCCCCTTGTAGTTGTGCCCCTGTAGCTGCCACCTTGTACTGTGCCCCTTGTAGTTGTGGCCCTGTAGCACTAGCTGCCTCCTTGTACTGTGCCCCTTGTAGTTGTGGCCCTGTAGCACTAGCTGCCCCCTTGTACTGTGCCCCTTGTAGTTGTGGCCCTGTAGCTGCCCCCTTGTACTGTGCCCCTTGTAGTTGTGGCCCTGTAGCTGCCCCCTTGTACTGTGCCCCTTGTAGTTGTGGCCCTGTAGCTGCCCCCTTGTACTGTGCCCCTTGTAGCTGCCCCCTTGTACTGTGCCCCTTGTAGTCGTGGCCCTGTAGCTGCCCCCTTGTACTGTGCCCCTTGTAGTTGTGGCCCTGTAGCTGCCCCCTTGTACTGTGCCCCTTGTAGCTGCCCCCTTGTACTGTGCCCCTTGTAGTTGTGGCCCTGTAGCTGCCCCCTTGTACTGTGCCCCTTGTAGCTGCCCCTTGTACTGTGCCCCTTGTAGTTGTGGCCTTGTAGCTGCCCCCTTGTACTGTGCCCCTTGTAGCTGCCCCCTTGTACTGTGCCCCTTGTAGTTGTGGCCCTGTAGCTGCCCCCTTGTACTGTGCCCCTTGTAGCTGCCCCCTTGTACTGTGCCCCTTGTAGTTGTGGCCCTGTAGCTGCCCCCTTGTACTGTGCCCCTTGTAGCTGCGCCCTTGTACTGTGCCCCTTGTAGCTGTAAAAAAAAAAACACACACACACAGACACATACTTACCGCTCCTGCAGCGCTGCCTCCGTCTCCGTCCGCCGCTCCTCTCTGCTGTACTACGGGAGGGACGTCTGTACAGGACACTGTACAGTGGCGCAGGCCGCGGCCACGGACTTCAGATCTTGATTTCCCCCCCCCCCCCTTCCCCGGACACTGTACAGCGGCGCAGGACTTCAGATCTTGATTTCCCCCCCCCCCCCCCTTCCCCGGACACTGTACAGCGGCGCAGGACTTCAGATCTTGATTCCCCCCCCCCCCCCCCCCTTCCCCGGACACTGTACAGCGGCGCAGGACTTCAGATCTTGATTCCCCCCCCCCCCCTTCCCCGGACACTGTACAGCGGCGCAGGACTTCAGATCTTGATTCCCCCCCCCACCCCCCTTCCCCGGACACTGTACAGCGGCGCAGGACTTCAGATCTTGATTCCCCCCTCCCCCCCCCCCCCCCCCGGGACACTGTACAGCGGTGCGGCCACGGACAGACACCCACCCCCGGCTCACTTACGTGTTCTTGTACAACCAACTTCTCCGCTGGGCTCCTCTACTCTCGCGCTGCTCAGTCACGTGTGCCGCTATGCAGCGGAGGAGGGCTACACTGTGACTGACAGCGGAGAGGGCGTGAGCTGGTGCTGGTCCCAGCAGCAGCAATCCAATCAGGATGTGCTGACAGCCTGCTGGGGCCGGCTCAGCCTCACATGTGGTGTCCGTACTCGGAAAAAAAACAAAAAAAAAACCTCTGCTGCAGCGCTGCTCCTGGGCCGCATTACTAGCCGACTTGGGCCGCATGCGGCCCGCGGGCCGCGGGTTGGACAAGCCTGATTTAAAGCATCTGGGTGCAGGGCAATCCATGAATGACCCCTGAGGAAGTCCCATCACTGAGCAAAGGGACAAAACGCGTTGACATACTGGGCACTTTCTGGCTCCCCGCTCTATCCATGAGAGACTACAGATAAGCTCCATGTTATTTAATTAATTGTACGAGTCCATCTATATGTTTTTTATTGTCATTTTGTCATTAAATTTTGGTATTAACGGTACTACACTATCAGAGATTTTTCTTCCCATTTGGGAGCCCTGTTTTGATTCTTAGGGTACTTCACTATTGCTGAGTGAACAAGGGCATCATCTAACAGAGTGCAATGCAAATGTGAGTGCAACATACAATGAGTACATTAATTCTATTCACTTAAAGTTGGTGTTGCACCCCTATGCATGAGTAAATAAGCACATTACCTTAAACTGGGTCAGCACATTTAATTAATTATTTATTTATTCATTATTTAAAGCACTTAGCACTTTTTTATTGCACATAGTCACTTTAGTGACACTGCATGCATCCAGCACTATATCACTTTCAAAGAGCAATAATTGAATTTTTTTTTTGCATATTTTGCACGTATAAACTCTACACCTATACCGAGATGAGTCTAAAGAGGAGGAGGAGTACAAGGTTTCCTGATATAAAGATACCCTATACAAAGTGACTGACCCTCTGCTTTCCGGTACGCACACTTGATTGATTATCCAAGGATAACATCACTATATTCAATTGTTTAAACACTGAAGGCGCGACTGGTTTACTACTAGAACATATATATATATATATATATATATATATATATATATATATATATATTTATATATTGTGCCATAGCACCTGTTGTTCTAGAAATCCAGCTGAAATGTGTAGCACAGGGCTTGATTCAGAGATAGACATAAATGCCGTTTCTACTGTGATCGCACATGCAGTGGATGTGCCAAAATAATGCTGTCTTGTACACAGAGACGCCCACTGTTGGCATCTCAGATCCGCAGCTTACGTATAAAAGATGTAACATCTAAAACATCCATTGTAACATCTAACCCAATGGTTGCTCAGAATGTTCATCTCAACTAATACACCAGTGTCAGTGCAACTAGAACGAATTTGCAGTGGTTGGGTGGCACGCGCTCAGAAGACATGATGCTCCTGGGTTTTTGTTATAGCCACCCTCGGTTACCTGCCACAAACAGTCACTACTGTACCTGTCACACTTTGCAAAGAAATCCTCTCATTTTTTAAAGTTGTGGACTATGGGCATAATCAGTGCAATTGCCATTTTTTACGCTACGCAACTGCTAATGTTAGTAAGTGAAGTTGCTGCCCAGAAATGAAAAATAAAAAACTCCCATCCGGAGTGAACGCAACTCATTCGCAATTTGTGTACACATACGCAGCCTATACACAAGAGCATTAAAAATCGACTGCTGGAGTAAGTCTATGGCTACGCAGAATAAATGCGGCAGTAGTCACGCAGCCGCCATCTTTTTGTACGCAGGAGCATGCAGCTGACATTACATACACACCCTGAAAACGGCCATGACATGTCTGCGTTTTTACAACCACTCTCTGCTAACACCATGTTGCCATACCTAAACGGTCACTTTCTGTCAATCACTTTGCAACTAAATCCTCATTGCAAATGCAATCGCAAAGATGCCTTTGCAAATGAGCAGTGTGATCGCAGCACATGCGCAGTCTGCTGATAATAACTCAATTGCAAAAAAATCAGCATAGCATACACCTCTGAATGATGTCCTATATGCATTCTGAGCGCCACTGGTGCCTTCCTGCATGGTTGTCTGGCACTCATGAGAAATGTGTCACAGATGATGGGAAACATTATTTTGAAGACTTGAAAAACGACCTGTGAGGAGATGGGCCATTTTGGGTTTTATTAAGGTGCCCATAATTTTATTGTGATAACTTATATTTTAACTTTAAGATAGCTTAACACCAGGGCCGGATTAACAATGGGGCAGATGGAGCTGCAGCTCCAGGCCCCCCACTAAAAATAGGCCCACAGGATCCCCTGCAGTCCTGCCAGTGTTGACAGGGAAAAGTTTCCTGTCACCACCAGCAGCTCACTCCCTTCCCTCACCCCAGCCAGCCGACAAAACTCCTTGCTATCTCACAGTCAGACTCTGGGCCAGCCGAAACACCATCTCCGACCTGTAAGAAGCTCCGCCCCTTTATTGCGAAAGCTCCACCTCCCATACCATCAGAAACTCCGCCTTGCACACCAGACAGAAGCCGCGCCTCCCTCACCTGACAGAAACTCCACCTCCTGCAGCCGTCAGAAGCTCTTCCCTCCGTTGCCGTCAGAAGCTCTACCTCCAGCACCTAACAGAAGCTCCGCCTCCCGCAGCCGTCAGAAGCTCCGCCCCTGCCCCCCCCTGACAGAAGCTCTGCCCCGACAGAAGCTCCGCCTCCAGCAGCCGCCAGAAGCTCCACAGCCATCAGTAGCTCCGCCTCCTGCACCCGTCAGAAACTCTGCCTCCCGCACCTGTCACAAGCCCACCTCCTGTTACTGTACCAGTTGGAAGTTTAGAGGCTCCGCAGTCACGATGTCAGGGTAAGAACTTGAAGTTCAGAACTTTTGAAGCTAGATCGGCAGCAAGTGAGTAGAGCTGGAGGTCAGTGGGGATGACTGGGGGTGGTGGTGAGTAATTAACCGTTTAGGACAGAGTTCAACTACTTAGTTGCCAGGAATTTCACAATGCAGCAGTTATCACAGGGGTCACAGCTCTTCCTCTGGATATGCTCCACCCCATGACACCATTTTTTCTCCTACCCAGTTATGTGCTGCTCTTCCACCAGTATCTATGCTTTCTAGGGACGCCAATCCCGGGATCGGGATCGGCGAGATCCCTGGATTTGGGCCCAAAAATGCCCGGATTTGAATCCCGGGATTGGAGCCTCCAATCCCGGGATTCACGGGATTACATTGCGCATGTGCGGGAGGGTGGGTGTAAGTAATACTACTTACTACCATTAGGCGGGCGGCAGCCATGGACATACGCTGAACGCGGCGGCACTTCAAATGTAGCGCCGGTCGCCAGCCAATCAGAGCTGGCGGACCGACAGCCAATCAGGGAAGCTGCTGCAGTAGTGGCAGCCAATCAGGAGCGACTGCTGCGACCGCTTCCCTGATTGGCTGCCGGTCCGCCAGCTCTGGTTGGCTGGCGGCCGGCGCTTCATTTGAAATGCTGCCGCGTTCAGTGTGTCCATGGCTGCCGCCCATCTAACAGTAAGTAGTATTACTTACACCCACCCTCCCTCCGTGCAGTGCTCTCTAACTGCCTATCTTCCGCGCCGCTACCTACACCCTCCCGCGCCGCTACCTACAACTTCCCGCACCGCTACCTATACCCTCCCTCCCATGCCGCTACCTACACCCTCCCTCCAGCGCTGCTCCCTACACCCTTCACTGATCCCTACTGCAATCCCGGGAATCCCAGGATTGAGCGTTTTTCAATCCCGAATCCCGGGATTGAAAAAACGGCCTGGGATTGGCCTCCCTAATGCTTTCCTCTCCACCTGTATCTCTGCCCCCTCCCCTCCTGTATCTCTGCCCCCTCCCCTCCTGTATCTCTGCCCCCTCCCCACCTGTATCTCTGCCCCCTCCCCACCTGCATCTCTGCCCCCTCCCCACCTGTATCGTTGCTCCCTCCCCACCTGTATCGTTGCTCCCTCTCCACCTGTATCTCTGCCACCTCCCCACCTGTATCTCTGCCCCCTCCCCACCTGTATCTCTGCCCCCTCCCCACCTGCATCTCCGCCCCCTCCCCACCTGCATCATTGCTCCCTCCCCACCTGTATCGTTGCTCCCTCTCCACCTGTATCCCTGCTCCCTCTCTACCTGTATCTCTGCCCCCTCCCCACCTGTATCTCTGCCCCCTCCCCACCTGTATCGTTGCTCCCTCTCCACCTGTATCATTGCTCCCTCTCCGCCTATATCCCTGCTCCCTCTTCACCTGTTCCTGCTCCCTCTCCGCCTGTATCCCTGCTCCCTCTCCACCTGTTCCTACTCCATCTCCTGCTGTATCTCTGCTCCCTCTCCACTTGTTCCTGCTCCCTCTCCACCTGATCTCTATCCCCTCTCCACCTGTATCTCTATCCCCTCTCCACCTGTATCTCTATCCCCGTGTCTGTGTCCCTCCCTACCTATATCTCTATCCCCTCCCCACCTGTGTCTCTGCCTTCCTCCACACCTGTGTCTCTGCCCCCTCTCCACCTGTCTCTGCCCCCTCTCCACCTGTGTCTCTGTCTTCCTCTCCACCTGTATCTCTACCCCCTCCCCCCCTGTGTCTCTGACCATCTCCACCTGTATCTCTGTCTCCCTCTCCACCTGTATCTTTACCCCCTCCCCACCTGTGTCTCTGCCCCCTCCCCACCTGTGTCTCTGCCCCCTCTCCACACGTTTCTGCCTTCTCTCAACCTGTGCTTCCACCTACCTCTCAAACTTGTGTCTCTGCCACCTTCACTACTTGTCTGTCTCTCTGCCACCTTAACTGCCTGTGTGTCCACCCCTCTTGCCACCTGTGCCTTCCTACTTGCGCCTCTGCCTCGTTCCCCACTTGGATCTTTGCCCCCTCCCTACTTGTTTCTCTGCATTCTCCCCACTGTGTCCCTTCACCACCTGTGCTTATGGCCACGTTTACACATGTGACTCTGCCCCCCTATCCAGCTGTATCTCTGCCTTCCACCCTACCTGTGGTTCTACCTTCTCTCTACCTGTGCTTCCACCTCCCTCTCCACCTCTCCAAATGTATCTCTATCTCCCTCCCCACCTGTATCTTTGCCCCCCTCTCTACCTGTATCTCTATCTTCCTCTCCACCTGTCCATCTACACTTCCGTCTCCCTCTCCAAATGTATCTCTGCCTCCCTCCCCACCTGTGGCACTACTCCCTTCGACCCGTGCTTCTGCCCGTCTCACTGTAACCGGATTCGTAAGGACAGAGCTCTCTCACAAGCTCTGTCTCTGAATATGATAATTGATACATCCTTGTGATGTATTCAGTCATCTCAATGCGATTTTGGTCGAATTTATCACATTCTATTCACATCTGAGATGTGGATTGTAATAAATATGCCCCATAGTGCAGAGATGTAGTGTAGTACTGATTGTACTAAGCAGTGATAAGAGCGGAGAAGTGAGCCAGTGAAGAAGTTGCCCATGGCAACCAATCAGCATTGACGTAACATTTATAATTTGCATACTATAAAAGCATAGTTGCCGACTTTTGGGCTGCTCTCTCCGGAAGAGAGCAGCCATTCGGCTCAGCAGGAGGGCGGGCAGTGAGCTGATGTGAGGAGGGGGGCGGGCCGAAGGGGGCACGGAGGCGGGCCAGAGGAGTGACGGGGGTGTGGCTGCTGGATTGTGTCATGCAAGCCACGCCCCCCACTGTGTAATGCCGCAATTACCGGCATTATACAGTGGGGGGCGTGGCTTGCATGACGCGATTCAACAAGAATCGCGTCATCACCTGCCCGGACCGCCCACTTCACTCGCTAAGTGGGCAGCCGGGCAGGGGGGGACCCTGTAATCAGGAGACTTGCCTGCTCTTCCGGGGGGCCGGGAGGGTCACCCGATTTTCGGGAGCCTCCCGGCCATTCCGGGAGGTTAGGCAAGTATGTAAAAGTATACAGAGCAGTTCCACTGGCTCACTTCTCCACTTTTATTACTGCTTAATACATCTCTTCCATAGTGAAGAGATGTAGTGTGAGGAGGAAGTGCAGTGATGTAGTATGCCACCACACACCCCTACCCTACCAGGGAGAAATTCTGTGATGCTAATAACACCCACTGTGTGGCACGCAATAGGCCCTTCATAAATTTCAGCTCCAGGCCCATGTGGACCTTAATCTGGCACTGCTTAACACTACAAATAAAGACACAGACACCAATAGCTAGATTTAAAAGGTCAGACGGTGTTTATTGATAGCTGACCTGAACTTTAAACTAGATTTTATGTTGGAGGATGGCAAAAGAAAGGTGCTACCAATGCCAGCTCCAGTCATCTAATTATGCCACCAAAACTGAGGAGGGGACTACCAAACAACCACCTCCTACATGCCTAACCCGCATTGTGCAGGACTCACCACTCTTTCCTCTGGCAAATATGGATGCTCCCGCAGGGGAGCGTCCGATTGACTACCCGCACGGTAAGGAAACACTCACCGTCTTTACAAAAGAGGGTGCCACACAATGACCACATAGGTCTTAATGACTGCTGGCTGGTAGCGACCTTCCCGCCACAACAGTGGTTTACCAAACCACAACCGCCATCCCAAGAAAAACAGAAAAACAACCTCGTAAGCTAATGCCAAACCCAAAAAGTAAATCAAGAAAAAACCCACTAACCCCCGTGGGTGAAACATGAACACGCACATCCTTGCAAAAACTGCGAGCACGGAGAACCAGCAAAGGATGCCTAACTACCCATCCGCCCAAAGCCGCACCAAACAACGAACCTGTAGAATTACTGACTTACGGGCCGTAACAAACAGCAGGGAAATGCACTGGTCCTATACAATGAAAACGAGGCAGTATTACACCCCCCGGCCAATGACTGCCGAAAGCCACTAAATCTGCCTTGATAGTAAATATGAGGTCGATGCCTGTTACACAACCCAAGGCATTAACGCCTAGGGAATGAAAGGATGCCCAATTACCAGTACGCCCAAGGCCGTAACAAACAACGAACCTGAAGAATTCACTATCTTGCGGGCCCTAGCAAAAGCAGAGAAAAACACTGCTCCTATACAATGAAAAGGAGGACCTATCTAACTCTGGCCAATGACTGCATAAAGCCACTAAAGAAGACTTGATAGTAAATATGAGACAGAAGCCTTTAACATGACCTAGAAAAGAAGCCTAAGCAAACACCCCATCGCAAGCCATGAACACCTAACCAACGGACCATCCGTTGACCAAAAACAGCTGTCCTACTTGCCATTGGACGCTAAGCCACCCAAAAACTATAATAGAGGTCAACAAACCACACGTGCTCCGATGTGTCAATAGCAGCTGAAAAACAAAAGATCCCTAACATCTTCGACTGAAACAGACAATAAAAACACACAATAAACAGTACTAGAAAAAACCCAAGTGAAGGAGAAAGCTCAACAAAATCTCCCGTGGACCTTTGATATGCCTAATTATGCCCCTTTGGAGAAAAATTAAAAATTTCCTTCACACCCTCAATTCCTGAACGCTATCCATTCAAAAACTGACAGCTAAACATAGTTTTTGGGTTCACACAACAGGCGCAACGAAAACCTTATCTAAACGTACATAAGACTTATACAACGCAGATCCCCAGTGGCCCAGCATCTGAATCACTGCCGCTGAAGAACCTGGAGCTGCAGCATGTGTAGCTGGCCCAATCCGCAAGGAATGGGCACCATAGTCCTCCCACTGCAAACCTACGGCAACCACACCTCACCGTAACACTGCAGAACACTGAAAACTGGGGAAGAGGACCCCTGAGGGCACGCAAAAGAAAATGCCTACCCTCTAACGGCCGCACTTGACATACTCCCTCGCCAAGGGCAATGGGCAACAAGCCTTATTCGCCTGTGCGCTAAGGGACATTGAATGACCCCAGCCAGCCAGATCCGCTCTAAAATGTGCAATGTGGCACAGCATCTGGTCGTATTGCAATAAAACATCACTAAAGGGCAGGCCGGAGTCCGATGACGCCTTGCCACTGGCCACCAACCTACTGAAACTGAGCGCCCAAAGAAAAAACCATCGCAAAAGCTATCCTGAACAGCGCAACCTCAGAACCAGACTCCGCCACGCTGAGCAGGACACCTAACAGGTCCCTCAATAGCTTCAAATGAGGGGCCCACGCGAATCCGCTGGCGCAGGGCGCTCATTCGCCCATCCATGAAGGCCTTGGATAGTAAGAAAGACCTGGCGGGGTACGCCTGCTGTAGCAGTTTGGAGTGAAAGGAAATGCAGGTAAGGGCAGATGCCATGGCCACCCTAGACCTGCCCTCCCGAGAACGGCCCCAGACAAAGGCCATCAAACGTTCCCAAGGGGACCTACCGGAGCGACCATACTGATTCAAGAAAGCCATGGAATCACGCCAAGCCATTGCCCTGAGCGTGGAAGGAGCCAACCCTTTTCCAGCCAAATCAACTAGACCAGCTCGATGACCTGCCAGACACAAGCAGGCACGGTAAAACCATCAACCACCGCCCCAGGCACCAACACACGGAATGTAGCAAATTTGAATGCTGTATTATTTGCATGCTGTTATTTATATATATATATATATATATATATATATATATATATATATATACATATATATTACTATTTGTCTTCTTTTATATTTTCTTTTATCATGTCTAGAAGGGGGACAGTTATGTCTTCCTGCATCTCTGTAAAAATAGATCACTTGATCTCTATTATCAGTGATTTATTAATGCAGAGATTTCTGTGGCAGAACCACAATTTTCATATCAGGATCTGCTAAGTTCACATTGAGTGAATGTCGGGCTCAGCTCCTTCCATGGCCTTATATAGCGAGTATTAGCATACTGTGCAGAAGCTAATGTATGCATTTTTGTGTATCTCTGGACGATTCTGAGAATCTTGGACATATCTCTTTTTGGGCTTAATCCAACTAGGTGTGAATCTCCTCGGAGTGTATGTTCAGCTGTATGCCGCACTTACGGTACCCTCTGACTCGCATATCTGTGCTCACAGCCCCACAGGGCTGCGTACAAAATTCTGCTAAACTGGGGTGAGATAGGGCTGCGAGGGGGGTGAGTTGTGGTGCCATTGCTGCCATTTCTACACAGTTGCACCAGTAACTCACCCCCTTCACTCTTAATTGGATTGAGCCCTATAAATGTGTGAAGCGAGAACTGGGCATGTCTCATGGAGTTTGATGGGCATTTATCTATCTTTCCGTGATGGTCTGAGTTGTGCACACAGAGTAGGTCTCTTGCAGCCAGCATAGGTCATGTGCTAGTGCCAGTGATGGAGGCTGTGTCTGTGGACAGAAGAACAGATAGAAGTGTGTAAGACTCAAAATCAGGCCATAAATGCCACATGTACTGTATATAACCAACTAAACAGCTGTCATACATTTGCTTTGTTATCCTAATTTATTTTAGCAATGAAAATACATTTCTGTTAGCTGTGTAAGAATATTGACGCATTTTAGAAAGAGCTATACAGGTTGAGTATCCCATATCCAAATATTCCGAAATACGGAATTTTTTGAGTGAGAGTGAGATAGTGAAATTTTGTTTACTGATGTCTCAATGTACACAAACTTTGTTTAATACACAAAGTTATTAAACATATTGTATTAAATGACCTTCAGGCTGTGTGTATAAGGTGTATATGAAACATAAATTAATTGTGTGAATGTAGACACACTTTGTTTAATGCACAAAGTTATTAAACATATTGGCTATAATGACCTTCAGGCTCTGTGTATAAGGTGTATATGAAACATAAATACATTCTGTGCTTAGACTTAGGTCCCATTGCCATGATATCTCATTATGGTATGCAATTATTCCAAAATACGGAAAAATCCGATATCCAAAATACTTCTGGTCCCAGGCATTTTGGATAAGGGATACTCAACCTGTATACGTATTTGACACTTCCCTTACTTTGGCATTTTGGAAACTGTTCTAACACGAGTAGTTTATACATTGAGCTTTGTCACAGTTTTTGTGACAGCTAAAGCTTTCAGTAATCCAACTGCATAATATCCAAGTATACAATGGCAAAACTAATGGTTTTTATGAAGTGTAGACACACCTGAGATTTAAACTTTACACTTTGGCACTTGAACATAAAATGATAAAGAAACAACAATGTTCCTGCAACTGACAGCTTCAATCCGTCTGGTGATTTAATCCACCCACCCACCTGCGAAGTCCCACATTTCTTTTGCTTTCTCCACTGGATTCTCATTGTTACCCTTTGAAGGACCGGAACCATGGCTCTGCCAGAGGGGTCGATACCAAGGGTTCAGGTCATTAATACTTTATGTTAATTTGGGTACAATCTAGAGACTGACAAAATATTGACAGAAGTAGGCATGAAATAACAGCTACACATGTTTCTGTACCGCAGTACTATACAGTACAGTATACCCTGTGTCTAGCAAGGCTTTCTGGAATTTGTAGTTACACAATAAATGGAAAGACAAGAGTTGCCTCCATTTGTACTCCGCTATTCATGAGATTTTAATGTTATTTCATTTCATTGTTAAATTTCTATTATATTTTTAATGGGAAAGAGCCTAATTCAAGGCTGATTGCAAAAGCAAAATCCTCTTCTAATGGACAAAACCATGTGCACTGCTGGGGAAGCAGATGTAACATGTGCAGAGAGAGTAAGATTTGGGTGGGTTATATTGTTTCTATGCAGGGTAAATACTGGCTGCTTTATTTTTACACTGCAATTTAGATTTCAGTTTGAACACACCCCACCCAAATCTAACTCTCTGCACATTACATCTGCCCCACCTGCAGTGCTCATGGTTTTGCCCATTAGAGGAAAATTTTGCTTTTGCGATCAACCTCTAATTAGGCATAAAGTATTAAAAGTACGTAGAGGTCAACTTACCTAAAATTCCCTAGAAATGGGCAGAAAACAGGATAGGTGACTATTAATAATAGCAGTTATATTTTTAGTACTGTATGGTTTTGAAGATGAAAACATTGTGTTATTGGTTTCCATGGCTACATAATATTTTGTTAGCTGTGTTTCAGTTTTCATAAATGTCCCATATGTGCTAATTAGTTTTTTTTCTCTTGCTGAGTAAATCAAGGCTGCTCGTTTCTTACATTTAAGGGGGAGGGAGGAAGGAGGGGGGGGGGGGAGGAGTGATTTATAAATTCTAGGAGAAAGATAAAGTGGAGAGAGATATAGTACCAAGCAATCATCTCCTTTTTCAAACACAGCCTGTAACATGACATTTAGGACCTGAGTGGCTGGTACTTTAGCTCTCTCCACTTTATCATTCTCCAAGGTTTAGTACATCTCACCCACAGCCTGTAAACTGGCAGTTACTATAGGAGCTGATTGTTTGGTACTTTAGTTCTCTCCACATTATCTCTCTCCAGGCTTTGATAAATTTCCCCCATGGCTTTTTTTTTATTTTTTTATTGCTAAGCGAAGACATTTAAATGCTCTATTATAATTAGTTTTTACTCTGATCATTTTTTATTATTTTTTCACCAATGCACTGTAGCATACAAAACCACACATGTACCACACAACATACGCAGAGCTGCAAAAGTGGAAATCAATAAATATGTGCAATCAGTACAAAAGGACACAGAACAAACCATATGGTCCAAGTTCTCACAAGGCAGAGGTAACAATAGCATCCATGACAGAAAGGAGGGAGAAGGTGTGTGAGACAAGGAGGGCAGGAAGCCCAGTGACCATGTCGCCACTCTTCAAAAAGACACTTATGAAATGTCGACATATTAGAATGTTGATTTATTGTTGCTCGTGGCCCAGCGGTCACTTACCTGCTCCAGCTGGCTCTAGCGCAACTTATAGGTCCCGGTGGTCATGTGACCATCACTTCTGGGTCAGACCTCTGATCCTCAAGATTAATGCAGCCATTTCCTGCCAGGGGAAGCTTATTACAGGTGTGAACTTTCAATTTGATTTGTGTAGTGACAGGGCCAACATTATGCAGTACATAATCTGTAGAGCTCAAACCCCAAGGGTGAATTGTAGAGATCAAGAGGGGAGGGGGGGGCAAAAGAGCACAAAGGCAATAATGAAGTAGCTAAATACAGGATTTTAGGGGTCTATTTAATAAGCCTTGAATGGAGATATAGTCGCTGGAGATAGGTACACAGTAGGAAAGGTCGACAGAGTCAAAAGGTCGACATGTAAATGGCGATACAAAAAAAGGTAGACACCATTTTTTAGTTTTTGGGGGTGTTTTGTCACTTTTCTGTCACAAACAAGCCCCATTACTGTACCACATCCCCTCGCATGGCTCGCTTTACTCGCCATTCTTCGGTCAAGGTGCCTCGCTCCCCAACGATGCTATACCCAATTGTAGTCCACGTGGATTGTAAAATGAAAAAGTTGAAAAAAAATGAAAAAACTTGTGTCTACCATATGTGTGTCGACCATTATCATGTTGACCTTTTGATCATGTCGACCTTTTGAACTGTTTACATTTTATGTGTCGACCCTTTTACCAAGTCAACCAAATGCATGTCTACCATTAGTGGAAGACCTATTAACTGTAGACCATTTTAGTGTAGATCTATAGTCCAGATACCGTTACTTAGCTTGCTTTTATTGAATTAATTAATCAATCAAATATCTGTATTTGTTGAAAGAGGTATGTGAACCTCTTTAATGCACCTTTATTTTGGTTAGTCAGTTCCATCGCACAGGGTAAGTAGGTATAGGCCTAGTCTAGTTTTGCTTGAAATTATTTTAGCTTAGCAGGGCTGCACAAGCGATCGCAGTCCTGTTAAGCTAAAATACACTCCCCCATAGGCGTGGACTAGTTGATCGCTGCAGCAGCAAAAAGTTGCTGGCTGCGATCAACTCGGAATGACCACCACGGTTTTGCCAAACTGCTAACAAATTTACTGCTGCGATCAACTCTGAATTACATACACAGAGGGCGAATGGCGCTCGTGTATCCGGATATTTTTAGTTGTTTGGGCTGCAACCTATGGTTGAAGTACCTCCAAAAATACTTCACTCAGGTAAGTTTAACAAAAGGTTTTCATAGGTGCGCCTGATGTGTGAAATGTATAACAATTGGTTAAATGCTTTATATAATAAGCAGTCAGAAAACTAGAACTAATAAATAAATAGCAATATAGAGAAATGGGATGAAAAAAGAAGAATATATCTTTATTTATAAAGAAATTTATGAAAAAAATATTAATAATAATAATAGAATATTCATGTAGAAAAAATGGGAGGAAAAAATCCCGGGGGAGGGGTCGGGGGATGAAACAAATGTAGTACTGATTAACTGGTGGTCAAGATATATGTTGTTTCACAGAATGCTGGTCACTCCAGAATGGTGGCGTCCCACCTCTGGGTGAATCATGAAGGTGTGCAAAAAATGAAAGTCCAGAGCTTTAAGTCAATTAATATAGAGTCAATTCTAATACTGAAAATTGTATTAAGATCCTAAAAAGGTGAAAAAAGCGAAAAAAATGAGAAAAATATTTTTGGGGTACCCCTGGATTGCCGCTGGCGATAGGGGTCGGGGTGTGGTGAGTGCTAGGTAATTAGGACTCCTGGACAGGCTGTGCCCCTCTAAGCCCGGTCCACCCCGCTGTCGCTCTAAGAGCGCAGCACGGTGCCCTGGTGAGAGGAGAACAGTCGTGAGTCTTGGAGAGGGAGGTAGGGGCTGCTTCTAGCACAGTTAGTGCTGTCCGCCGCGCCTTCTCTCCTCCTACAGGGTCCCTTACCTTAACGCTCCTGCTCCGTCTCCTCGTTCCCCCGCCAGCGGTCTCTTCCGTCTCGGCCGCGGCCCGGCGATCTCCTGCACTTCCGGGTTGGGTCACGTGACTGGTCTCGGATGCCTGTGGGTCCCGTCTATTTCTCGTCGTTCTTTCGTTCTCTCTTTCCTCCGTCCTTGGATTCACGCTCTGTCAGTTGAAATGATTGAATCAAGTAGTGTAAAAAAGCAGTGTGCGCTCCAACGCGTATCGGCCGGTATTGGCCTTCGTCAGGGAGTCTGTCTTCGCCATCTTTAGTGTGGGCTTTTTATGCCCACATCCAGCGGGAGTGGTTTTGATTAATTGTTCCTGAATAGGTACACATGGAAAGGGGGGAGGGGCCAGTTGATTGAATAGAAAGAAACTTGCAGGATATTACTGATGAGTCAAGAAGGAATTCCATAAGCGGGGAACAAGTGAATGGAAAGAATATATATATATAATAATGAATACAGTAAATACAAAATTAAAATAAAATAAAATAAAAATAAAAATAATAGTGATAATAATAAATAAATGTAAATAAACATAAAAATAATAAAATAAAATAAAAATAAAAATAAATATAAAAATAAATATAAAATAATAATAATAATAAATATAAAATAAAATAAAAATAGAATAAAAATAAATATAAAACTAAATATAAAATAAAAATAAAAATAAAAATAAAAATAAAAATAAAAATAAAAATAAAAATAAAAAATAAAAATAAAATGGTAATGATAACTAAATAAAATAAATGAAATAAAGTAGGAACATTTAAGAGCACGTATTTCTTTGTGTCCCTAATTATGTAAATAGTAAGTCCTGATAGTATACACAACAGTATAAGTAATTGGATAGTGAAAAGGATAGTGAGGATAATATCGAACTATAGTCTGTACAAGCTTGGAGAGCGCTAATGATAGTATTCGTACGCTAGTAATATTATTGATAAAAGCGGATAGTAAACAGTATTGATATGATGAGGTAGAGATTGATAATAATAAAGATAGGGTAATATCGTCCGGATATTAATTACGCTATACTTAAAAATAAATGGTATAGTTAAGCATAGATAATTAATTGGTGGTATGTATTCTTCATGTTTTAAGGTATATTGCTTTTATTGTGCATGCAGTTGTTTTATGTGGACATTTTATATGGACTTAGTGGTTGAATGATTTCTCCTATACGTGAGAGTGGAGTTGTCTTTACGTGCTGTGTGTGATCTATTGCTTCTCATTAGTGTACAGTGTCGTCATTTGCCTGTGATAATGGTCCTTACCTCATTGTCTAAATTTAACCCATGGGGTTTTAAAGTTTTTAAGGTGAACATCCATTTTAGCTCTTCCTTGTTTATTGTCCTGAAAAAATCACCCCCTCTCCAATTCTGTTTTACCATTTTTATTCCTGTCAATTTCATTCCTTCTGGATTTTGGTTATGTTCTTCTCTAAAATGGTTAGAGAGACTGTGTGTTTCTAGACCTCTTTTTATGTTCCTAATATGTTCTGAAGTTCTGGTTTTCAGGGGTCTTGTTGTCCTCCCTATATATTGTAGGTGACAAGGGCATTCTATCAGATAAATGACACCCTTAGATTGACATGATATATGTTCCTGGATCACATAAATTTCTTGTGTGACATTCGATTGAAAGTTTGTGGTGCACTTGGTGGAAACGTGGTTCATTTTACAATATTGGCAAGAGTTGCAATGGAAGAATCCTTTACTTAAAGTGGTGCCTAGAATGGTAGTCTGTACCGTCTCTTTCTTATGCAAATGGCTGTGTGTTATTTTAGACTTGAGGTTGGGTGCCTTCCTATAGATTACCTTTGGTTTGGCGGGTAATATGTCCCCTAAACTTTCATCTTGTAGAAGGATATGCCAATGATCTTGAATGATTTTTTCCAATTGTTTATTCTTGTTGTTGTATTGTGTTTGAAATGTTACTTTCCAGTCTTTCATTTGTTCTTTTTTGTTGTTTTTGTCTTTGTATGTCAGGAGTGTCCCTCTTTCTAGTTCCCCGACTTTCTTTAGGTCTCCATCTAAACTGTCTTCTTTATACCCTTTCATAAGGAATTGGGTCTTCATTTCGTTTGCCTGAGTGTGGTAATCTTCTATCTTTGTGCAGTTTCTCCTAACCCTCTTGAATTGGCCCGAAGGGATGTTACGTAGCCAATTTCGGTGGTGTCCACTGGTGGTTAAAATATAGCTATTTACGTCTACACTTTTTTGAAAAGTTTTAGTATTAACGGTGGTCCCTTCTATGAACACCGTGATGTCTAAAAAATTAACTGAAGTCTTGCTGTAGTCAGTCGTGAATACCAGATTGTTGGTGTTTGCATTAATGTATTCAAGGAAGTTTGTCAGTCGTTCCTCAGTGCCCTGCCATATGAAGATTACATCGTCAATATATCTCCGCCATAGGACCAGGTCCGCCCCGAAATCATGCCCACCCCAGATGTAGTCATCCTCCCACCTACTCATGAAGAGGTTGGCATAACTCGGGGCGAACCTAGTCCCCATGGCGGTGCCAGTCGTCTGTCTGTAGAATGTTTCTTCAAACCAGAAATAGTTATGTTGTAGGATGAATCTCACGCAGTCTAGTAAGAAAATGGTCTGTGTTCTTTCTATTGACGGGTCTTTTTCAAGGAAGTAATGTAATGCTTCCAATCCCTGTGTTTGATCGATTACAGTATATAGTGATGTTATGTCGCTGGTACATAACCAGAAGTTTTCTGACCATGTCATGTTGTCCAATGTTTTAATGATATCTGTAGTGTCCCTGATGTATGATTTTTGTGTCTGTACATATGGCTGCAAGAAGGTATCAATGTATTGTGATAGGTTTGATGTGAGTGATCCTATCCCGGATATTATAGGGCGGCCTGGTGGTTTTGTCTGATTTTTGTGTATCTTAGGTAAATAGTAGAACACTGGTATGATGGGATTTTTTGTATCTAAAAAGCCATGTTCCTTCTTCGTCAGTATTCCTTTTTCTAAGCCTTGCGTGAGTAGGTGTTCTAAAGTTTTCTTGTAGTTGGTGGTGGGATCATGTTTGAGGGTTTCGTATGTACCTGTGTCCCCCAATATTCTAAGAGACTCTGTTATATAGTCACTTTTGTCCAAGATGACAATCCCCCCTCCCTTATCTGCTGGTTTGATTATTAGATTTTTGTTATCTGTCAGTTCTTTCAGTGCCCCCTGTTCTTGAGTATTGAGGTTGTAATTGATTTTTTTCGTGTCTATTTTGTCCAGATCTCTGGTGACTAATTTTTCAAAAGTGTCAATCAAGGAGCCTCTCATATGTTGTGGGTAAAAGGTTGATGTTGGTCTCAAATCAGAATGTTTGAATGCGTCCTTGTTTTGATTGTACTCTGGATTCGTAGTGGTGTTGCTGTAATACTTAGCAAGTGTCAATTTACGTGTAAACTTATGCAGGTCTAGGTAAGTTTCAAATTTGTTGAGTTTCTTTGTTGGGGCAAACTTAAGTCCCTTGTTTAACAACGTTATATGTGAGTCTTTTAATGAGGTGGTGCTGAGATTGAAAATCCCTGTTTGGTCTAATCCTGTGTGTTGTGTCTTTTTTGTTGTCTGCCTCCCTCTTCTTCCTCTGGCTCCTCTTCTAGTTCTTCTAACTTCCTTTTGTTTGGTGTGGTCTGTTTCTGATCGCAGGTCTTCAGGCCTGCAATCTTTCCTAAAAAAAACCCTGCACATCCTGTCTGGTCTGATACTGGTAATGTAGAGTTCTTTGTTCCCTGATTTAGGGAAGTGGATGCTTCCTCAAAGTCTGCTGAAACCTGAAAACCTCTTTCTAGTGAAAAACGTGCCAGATTTTCGTAGTCAGTTTCCTCACTCAAACTATAGGTAGAAAAGTCTGTGTCTTGTGTTGTGTCTAAATCCTCTTGTTGTTCACCATTAACCTGCAATGTCCGTCCTAAGTTGTCTTTTTCTGTCTTGCTATGTACCCTGGTCATGTACTGCTGGTATGTCAGGTTGAGTTTTTTGTATAGAGGTGTTTTGTTGCTTAAGGCTGGGCTACATCTTAGTAGGGCCTTTTTAGGTGTTTTGATTGTTTTGTTAAAATGGGGTACCTTCTTTAGAAGCTTAATGTTTCCTTTTTTCCCCTTGCCTATCTTGTCTCTTAAAATTTTTGACTTTTTTGTTGCTATAATTTCTTCCTCAATTTTCCTCAGTCTTTTGTGTGTTATCTCTTCAAGTTGTCTATATTCATTATCTTCTTTGTGTACTCCTAAAGATGATTGTAGGGTCTCTATTTCTGCCTCTAGTGTCGTCAGTTCGTTCTTATGGGTCTCTAGGATGAGTTTTATAAGCTGTTTGGAACAGTCATGTAGTATAGAGTCCCATTTGTCTCTGAATGTAGGGTTGCTATTGTTTTGTGTGGGGACTTTTTTAATTTTAAGACCTTTGGGAATTAGGTCGTTATCTAGATACCATTCTAGTGATTCTCTGTCCCACCATACCTTGGATTCCCTAGCCACTAATTTCTCTAATCTGAGGAAAATATCACAAAATTTGTTAACAGTCTCGTGCGTCTCTGTGGTGTGTGTGAGTTGTGAAAAAACCAGGCTGGCTCTAGTAGCTCTACCTGCGCGGTGGTCTAAAATACCCATAAACAGAGCTAGCCAATTCAGGAGGTTTTAAACACTGAAATATATACACAGAGGGCGAATGGCGCTCGTGTATCCGGATATTTTTAGTTGTTTGGGCTGCAACCTATGGTTGAAGTACCTCCAAAAATACTTCACTCAGGTAAGTTTAACAAAAGGTTTTCATAGGTGCGCCTGATGTGTGAAATGTATAACAATTGGTTAAATGCTTTATATAATAAGCAGTCAGAAAACTAGAACTAATAAATAAATAGCAATATAGAGAAATGGGATGAAAAAAGAAGAATATATCTTTATTTATAAAGAAATTTATGAAAAAAATATTAATAATAATAATAGAATATTCATGTAGAAAAAATGGGAGGAAAAAATCCCGGGGGAGGGGTCGGGGGATGAAACAAATGTAGTACTGATTAACTGGTGGTCAAGATATATGTTGTTTCACAGAATGCTGGTCACTCCAGAATGGTGGCGTCCCACCTCTGGGTGAATCATGAAGGTGTGCAAAAAATGAAAGTCCAGAGCTTTAAGTCAATTAATATAGAGTCAATTCTAATACTGAAAATTGTATTAAGATCCTAAAAAGGTGAAAAAAGCGAAAAAAATGAGAAAAATATTTTTGGGGTACCCCTGGATTGCCGCTGGCGATAGGGGTCGGGGTGTGGTGAGTGCTAGGTAATTAGGACTCCTGGACAGGCTGTGCCCCTCTAAGCCCGGTCCACCCCGCTGTCGCTCTAAGAGCGCAGCACGGTGCCCTGGTGAGAGGAGAACAGTCGTGAGTCTTGGAGAGGGAGGTAGGGGCTGCTTCTAGCACAGTTAGTGCTGTCCGCCGCGCCTTCTCTCCTCCTACAGGGTCCCTTACCTTAACGCTCCTGCTCCGTCTCCTCGTTCCCCCGCCAGCGGTCTCTTCCGTCTCGGCCGCGGCCCGGCGATCTCCTGCACTTCCGGGTTGGGTCACGTGACCGGTCTCGGATGCCTGTGGGTCCCGTCTATTTCTCGTCGTTCTTTCGTTCTCTCTTTCCTCCGTCCTTGGATTCACGCTCTGTCAGTTGAAATGATTGAATCAAGTAGTGTAAAAAAGCAGTGTGCGCTCCAACGCGTATCGGCCGGTATTGGCCTTCGTCAGGGAGTCTGTCTTCGCCATCTTTAGTGTGGGCTTTTTATGCCCACATCCAGCGGGAGTGGTTTTGATTAATTGTTCCTGAATAGGTACACATGGAAAGGGGGGAGGGGCCAGTTGATTGAATAGAAAGAAACTTGCAGGATATTACTGATGAGTCAAGAAGGAATTCCATAAGCGGGGAACAAGTGAATGGAAAGAATATATATATATAATAATGAATACAGTAAATACAAAATTAAAATAAAATAAAATAAAAATAAAAATAATAGTGATAATAATAAATAAATGTAAATAAACATAAAAATAATAAAATAAAATAAAAATAAAAATAAATATAAAAATAAATATAAAATAATAATAATAATAAATATAAAATAAAATAAAAATAGAATAAAAATAAATATAAAACTAAATATAAAATAAAAATAAAAATAAAAATAAAAATAAAAATAAAAATAAAAATAAAAAATAAAAATAAAATGGTAATGATAACTAAATAAAATAAATGAAATAAAGTAGGAACATTTAAGAGCACGTATTTCTTTGTGTCCCTAATTATGTAAATAGTAAGTCCTGATAGTATACACAACAGTATAAGTAATTGGATAGTGAAAAGGATAGTGAGGATAATATCGAACTATAGTCTGTACAAGCTTGGAGAGCGCTAATGATAGTATTCGTACGCTAGTAATATTATTGATAAAAGCGGATAGTAAACAGTATTGATATGATGAGGTAGAGATTGATAATAATAAAGATAGGGTAATATCGTCCGGATATTAATTACGCTATACTTAAAAATAAATGGTATAGTTAAGCATAGATAATTAATTGGTGGTATGTATTCTTCATGTTTTAAGGTATATTGCTTTTATTGTGCATGCAGTTGTTTTATGTGGACATTTTATATGGACTTAGTGGTTGAATGATTTCTCCTATACGTGAGAGTGGAGTTGTCTTTACGTGCTGTGTGTGATCTATTGCTTCTCATTAGTGTACAGTGTCGTCATTTGCCTGTGATAATGGTCCTTACCTCATTGTCTAAATTTAACCCATGGGGTTTTAAAGTTTTTAAGGTGAACATCCATTTTAGCTCTTCCTTGTTTATTGTCCTGAAAAAATCACCCCCTCTCCAATTCTGTTTTACCATTTTTATTCCTGTCAATTTCATTCCTTCTGGATTTTGGTTATGTTCTTCTCTAAAATGGTTAGAGAGACTGTGTGTTTCTAGACCTCTTTTTATGTTCCTAATATGTTCTGAAGTTCTGGTTTTCAGGGGTCTTGTTGTCCTCCCTATATATTGTAGGTGACAAGGGCATTCTATCAGATAAATGACACCCTTAGATTGACATGATATATGTTCCTGGATCACATAAATTTCTTGTGTGACATTCGATTGAAAGTTTGTGGTGCACTTGGTGGAAACGTGGTTCATTTTACAATATTGGCAAGAGTTGCAATGGAAGAATCCTTTACTTAAAGTGGTGCCTAGAATGGTAGTCTGTACCGTCTCTTTCTTATGCAAATGGCTGTGTGTTATTTTAGACTTGAGGTTGGGTGCCTTCCTATAGATTACCTTTGGTTTGGCGGGTAATATGTCCCCTAAACTTTCATCTTGGATATGCCAATGATCTTGAATGATTTTTTCCAATTGTTTATTCTTGTTGTTGTATTGTGTTTGAAATGTTTTCCTCCCATTTTTTCTACATGAATATTCTATTATTATTATTAATATTTTTTTCATAAATTTCTTTATAAATAAAGATATATTCTTCTTTTTTCATCCCATTTCTCTATATTGCTATTTATTTATTAGTTCTAGTTTTCTGACTGCTTATTATATAAAGCATTTAACCAATTGTTATACATTTCACACATCAGGCGCACCTATGAAAACCTTTTGTTAAACTTACCTGAGTGAAGTATTTTTGGAGGTACTTCAACCATAGGTTGCAGCCCAAACAACTAAAAATATCCGGATACACGAGCGCCATTCGCCCTCTGTGTATATATTTCAGTGTTTAAAACCTCCTGAATTGGCTAGCTCTGTTTATGGGTATTTTAGACCACCGCGCAGGTAGAGCTACTAGAGCCAGCCTGGTTTTTTCACAACTCACACACACCACAGAGACGCACGAGACTGTTAACAAATTTTGTGATATTTTCCTCAGATTAGAGAAATTAGTGGCTAGGGAATCCAAGGTATGGTGGGACAGAGAATCACTAGAATGGTATCTAGATAACGACCTAATTCCCAAAGGTCTTAAAATTAAAAAAGTCCCCACACAAAACAATAGCAACCCTACATTCAGAGACAAATGGGACTCTATACTACATGACTGTTCCAAACAGCTTATAAAACTCATCCTAGAGACCCATAAGAACGAACTGACGACACTAGAGGCAGAAATAGAGACCCTACAATCATCTTTAGGAGTACACAAAGAAGATAATGAATATAGACAACTTGAAGAGATAACACACAAAAGACTGAGGAAAATTGAGGAAGAAATTATAGCAACAAAAAAGTCAAAAATTTTAAGAGACAAGATAGGCAAGGGGAAAAAAGGAAACATTAAGCTTCTAAAGAAGGTACCCCATTTTAACAAAACAATCAAAACACCTAAAAAGGCCCTACTAAGATGTAGCCCAGCCTTAAGCAACAAAACACCTCTATACAAAAAACTCAACCTGACATACCAGCAGTACATGACCAGGGTACATAGCAAGACAGAAAAAGACAACTTAGGACGGACATTGCAGGTTAATGGTGAACAACAAGAGGATTTAGACACAACACAAGACACAGACTTTTCTACCTATAGTTTGAGTGAGGAAACTGACTACGAAAATCTGGCACGTTTTTCACTAGAAAGAGGTTTTCAGGTTTCAGCAGACTTTGAGGAAGCATCCACTTCCCTAAATCAGGGAACAAAGAACTCTACATTACCAGTATCAGACCAGACAGGATGTGCAGGGGTTTTTTTAGGAAAGATTGCAGGCCTGAAGACCTGCGATCAGAAACAGACCACACCAAACAAAAGGAAGTTAGAAGAACTAGAAGAGGAGCCAGAGGAAGAAGAGGGAGGCAGACAACAAAAAAGACACAACACACAGGATTAGACCAAACAGGGATTTTCAATCTCAGCACCACCTCATTAAAAGACTCACATATAACGTTGTTAAACAAGGGACTTAAGTTTGCCCCAACAAAGAAACTCAACAAATTTGAAACTTACCTAGACCTGCATAAGTTTACACGTAAATTGACACTTGCTAAGTATTACAGCAACACCACTACGAATCCAGAGTACAATCAAAACAAGGACGCATTCAAACATTCTGATTTGAGACCAACATCAACCTTTTACCCACAACATATGAGAGGCTCCTTGATTGACACTTTTGAAAAATTAGTCACCAGAGATCTGGACAAAATAGACACGAAAAAAATCAATTACAACCTCAATACTCAAGAACAGGGGGCACTGAAAGAACTGACAGATAACAAAAATCTAATAATCAAACCAGCAGATAAGGGAGGGGGGATTGTCATCTTGGACAAAAGTGACTATATAACAGAGTCTCTTAGAATATTGGGGGACACAGGTACATACGAAACCCTCAAACATGATCCCACCACCAACTACAAGAAAACTTTAGAACACCTACTCACGCAAGGCTTAGAAAAAGGAATACTGACGAAGAAGGAACATGGCTTTTTAGATACAAAAAATCCCATCATACCAGTGTTCTACTATTTACCTAAGATACACAAAAATCAGACAAAACCACCAGGCCGCCCTATAATATCCGGGATAGGATCACTCACATCAAACCTATCACAATACATTGATACCTTCTTGCAGCCATATGTACAGACACAAAAATCATACATCAGGGACACTACAGATATCATTAAAACATTGGACAACATGACATGGTCAGAAAACTTCTGGTTATGTACCAGCGACATAACATCACTATATACTGTAATCGATCAAACACAGGGATTGGAAGCATTACATTACTTCCTTGAAAAAGACCCGTCAATAGAAAGAACACAGACCATTTTCTTACTAGACTGCGTGAGATTCATCCTACAACATAACTATTTCTGGTTTGAAGAAACATTCTACAGACAGACGACTGGCACCGCCATGGGGACTAGGTTCGCCCCGAGTTATGCCAACCTCTTCATGAGTAGGTGGGAGGATGACTACATCTGGGGTGGGCATGATTTCGGGGCGGACCTGGTCCTATGGCGGAGATATATTGACGATGTAATCTTCATATGGCAGGGCACTGAGGAACGACTGACAAACTTCCTTGAATACATTAATGCAAACACCAACAATCTGGTATTCACGACTGACTACAGCAAGACTTCAGTTAATTTTTTAGACATCACGGTGTTCATAGAAGGGACCACCGTTAATACTAAAACTTTTCAAAAAAGTGTAGACGTAAATAGCTATATTTTAACCACCAGTGGACACCACCGAAATTGGCTACGTAACATCCCTTCGGGCCAATTCAAGAGGGTTAGGAGAAACTGCACAAAGATAGAAGATTACCACACTCAGGCAAACGAAATGAAGACCCAATTCCTTATGAAAGGGTATAAAGAAGACAGTTTAGATGGAGACCTAAAGAAAGTCGGGGAACTAGAAAGAGGGACACTCCTGACATACAAAGACAAAAACAACAAAAAAGAACAAATGAAAGACTGGAAAGTAACATTTCAAACACAATACAACAACAAGAATAAACAATTGGAAAAAATCATTCAAGATCATTGGCATATCCTTCTACAAGATGAAAGTTTAGGGGACATATTACCCGCCAAACCAAAGGTAATCTATAGGAAGGCACCCAACCTCAAGTCTAAAATAACACACAGCCATTTGCATAAGAAAGAGACGGTACAGACTACCATTCTAGGCACCACTTTAAGTAAAGGATTCTTCCATTGCAACTCTTGCCAATATTGTAAAATGAACCACGTTTCCACCAAGTGCACCACAAACTTTCAATCGAATGTCACACAAGAAATTTATGTGATCCAGGAACATATATCATGTCAATCTAAGGGTGTCATTTATCTGATAGAATGCCCTTGTCACCTACAATATATAGGGAGGACAACAAGACCCCTGAAAACCAGAACTTCAGAACATATTAGGAACATAAAAAGAGGTCTAGAAACACACAGTCTCTCTAACCATTTTAGAGAAGAACATAACCAAAATCCAGAAGGAATGAAATTGACAGGAATAAAAATGGTAAAACAGAATTGGAGAGGGGGTGATTTTTTCAGGACAATAAACAAGGAAGAGCTAAAATGGATGTTCACCTTAAAAACTTTAAAACCCCATGGGTTAAATTTAGACAATGAGGTAAGGACCATTATCACAGGCAAATGACGACACTGTACACTAATGAGAAGCAATAGATCACACACAGCACGTAAAGACAACTCCACTCTCACGTATAGGAGAAATCATTCAACCACTAAGTCCATATAAAATGTCCACATAAAACAACTGCATGCACAATAAAAGCAATATACCTTAAAACATGAAGAATACATACCACCAATTAATTATCTATGCTTAACTATACCATTTATTTTTAAGTATAGCGTAATTAATATCCGGACGATATTACCCTATCTTTATTATTATCAATCTCTACCTCATCATATCAATACTGTTTACTATCCGCTTTTATCAATAATATTACTAGCGTACGAATACTATCATTAGCGCTCTCCAAGCTTGTACAGACTATAGTTCGATATTATCCTCACTATCCTTTTCACTATCCAATTACTTATACTGTTGTGTATACTATCAGGACTTACTATTTACATAATTAGGGACACAAAGAAATACGTGCTCTTAAATGTTCCTACTTTATTTCATTTATTTTATTTAGTTATCATTACCATTTTATTTTTATTTTTTATTTTTATTTTTATTTTTATTTTTATTTTTATTTTTATTTTATATTTAGTTTTATATTTATTTTTATTCTATTTTTATTTTATTTTATATTTATTATTATTATTATTTTATATTTATTTTTATATTTATTTTTATTTTTATTTTATTTTATTATTTTTATGTTTATTTACATTTATTTATTATTATCACTATTATTTTTATTTTTATTTTATTTTATTTTAATTTTGTATTTACTGTATTCATTATTATATATATATATTCTTTCCATTCACTTGTTCCCCGCTTATGGAATTCCTTCTTGACTCATCAGTAATATCCTGCAAGTTTCTTTCTATTCAATCAACTGGCCCCTCCCCCCTTTCCATGTGTACCTATTCAGGAACAATTAATCAAAACCACTCCCGCTGGATGTGGGCATAAAAAGCCCACACTAAAGATGGCGAAGACAGACTCCCTGACGAAGGCCAATACCGGCCGATACGCGTTGGAGCGCACACTGCTTTTTTACACTACTTGATTCAATCATTTCAACTGACAGAGCGTGAATCCAAGGACGGAGGAAAGAGAGAACGAAAGAACGACGAGAAATAGACGGGACCCACAGGCATCCGAGACCGGTCACGTGACCCAACCCGGAAGTGCAGGAGATCGCCGGGCCGCGGCCGAGACGGAAGAGACCGCTGGCGGGGGAACGAGGAGACGGAGCAGGAGCGTTAAGGTAAGGGACCCTGTAGGAGGAGAGAAGGCGCGGCGGACAGCACTAACTGTGCTAGAAGCAGCCCCTACCTCCCTCTCCAAGACTCACGACTGTTCTCCTCTCACCAGGGCACCGTGCTGCGCTCTTAGAGCGACAGCGGGGTGGACCGGGCTTAGAGGGGCACAGCCTGTCCAGGAGTCCTAATTACCTAGCACTCACCACACCCCGACCCCTATCGCCAGCGGCAATCCAGGGGTACCCCAAAAATATTTTTCTCATTTTTTTCGCTTTTTTCACCTTTTTAGGATCTTAATACAATTTTCAGTATTAGAATTGACTCTATATTAATTGACTTAAAGCTCTGGACTTTCATTTTTTGCACACCTTCATGATTCACCCAGAGGTGGGACGCCACCATTCTGGAGTGACCAGCATTCTGTGAAACAACATATATCTTGACCACCAGTTAATCAGTACTACATTTGTTTCATCCCCCGACCCCTCCCCCGGGATTTTTTCCTCCCATTTTTTCTACATGAATATTCTATTATTATTATTAATATTTTTTTCATAAATTTCTTTATAAATAAAGATATATTCTTCTTTTTTCATCCCATTTCTCTATATTGCTATTTATTTATTAGTTCTAGTTTTCTGACTGCTTATTATATAAAGCATTTAACCAATTGTTATACATTTCACACATCAGGCGCACCTATGAAAACCTTTTGTTAAACTCTGAATTACCTCCCTAGAAAGATGTACAAACGTATTTGATAATTTACTTCACATTGGTGTTTTCAAAACTGTGCATGCAGTGTCTTTGTGACAGCTAAAGTTCTAATTAATCCAATTGCATAATAGCTAAGTATAGAAATACAAAACTAATTGTCTTTATAAGGTGTAGACACACCTGAGCTTTAATCTTTACACTTTGACACATGATTATCAAATGATAAATGAACTGCATTGTTCTGGCAAATGCAGCTCCAATCCATCTGCTGATTCAACCCATCCACCCAATTGAAAATCCCAGTTTCTTTTGCTTTCTCTGCTGTGTTTTCATTGTTACCCTTTGTATTTTATTATCCTTATATTGTTATATTAATCATCTGTATGATCCCAAAGACTATGGGAACAATGTGTGAGCATTATATTCTGGATTGTACCAGTTCTCCTACAGAAGAGCGTCATGATAACCACCCATACATTGAAACTTTGCAGAATACTGGTCCTATAGCTCAACATGTATTATGAACACATACGCACAACAGGAGTGTTAAAATAGCAAATAATCTGCATCTGGTGGGCATCATCTCTGTGCTTAAGTACTTGGCTTTCGAGGACTTCCGGTTCCGGCGCCCATGTGAGGAGAAGCTGATTGCTGCAGCTCTCCTGCACCCTCGGTAACCGGAGCACACAGCGCCTCCCGTTCGCGGCTTTTCTCCGCGCCTGGCGCACACTACCTGTAGGAAAGTGATGGGGATTGGATGGAAAGGTTTCTGTCCTCCCCCATGCTCCCTAAAGCCCAGAGATCGAGGTCTTAAAAACGTCCGGGGGAATCCAAGATGGCCGCCGCACCTAGCTCACAAACGAGTCTGCAGGCTGCTGGCAGCATTAAACAGGCTTCTGCAAAACACATTTCTCCCTCAGGTGAGCCTGACTGTTCCCCTGCCCCTCCAGTGACTTATGCTGATGTAGTAAGAGCTGTTAGGGATGCCATGGAGCCTATCATGGATGCACATGCTGCTAAAATGCAGCAGGCAGTAAAAGATCTAAAATCCCAAATCAAGCAGTTATCTAAGACTGTTCTTACAAATGAACAAAGGCTGGGGGAGACTTTTCAGGATGTTGGGGATCTTAGGCACAGATATGATGAGCTCCAGAAATCTCACTTCCAGCTGCTGAGCAAGGTTGACGATCTTGAAAATAGATAGAGGAGATCGAATCTTCGGGTGCTGGGGCTCCCTGAGTCACTGAAAGGTCCTGATTTGACTCTTTTTTTACAAACGTCCCTCCTTGATTTGTTGCATATCCAAGATGAATGCACTGGCTTAGTTATCGAGAGAGCCCACAGACTGGGTCCCCCACGTTCTTCACCTAATAGCAGACCACGTGTGGTTATATTTAAATGTCTGAACTTTCTCCATAAGGAGGCAATATGGACGGCATCCAGGAGGCATAGGAATTTACAATGGGAGGGAGCTCGTTTGGCCATTTTCCAGGACTACTCCGCGGAGGTTTCCCGGGCACGTCGGGAATTTACCCCCCTTTGCTCCCGTTTGGTAAAGGCGAATAAAAAATTTGCTCTGCTCTTCCCTGCAAGACTACGCCTGTTTGATGGAAATTCTTTCCGGGACTTTACAAATCTTGCAGATGCAGAGGCTTATGTTTCTGAGGCATCCAAGGCAGATGACGACTCCTCTCAGGCGGATGACGCCCTGGATCGAGATGGCTGAGTATTGCTCCTGGACTTCTCTGTTTCCGGTTATGTCTGCCAATTTAATTATTGCTGTAGAATCTGCTGCAGGTGTTTTTTCCCCCAAAAGAGACTTTGGTCTTACACAGCGGGCTGAACCTTTTTGCCTTGTTTTATGTTTTAGATTTTTATTATGCATCTGTTGTCTTTCTGTGGCTATGTAATCTTTCTAGAATGCTTATATATGCTTAGCGGAGATATCTCCCCCTTCTTCTTATGTGACAGGTTGCGTTTTTCTTTTTCTGTAACATGCTCTGTGTGCTCTGATATTTTCTTGTTATTTTTCCTATGTATATTTTCATATATTATGTTGCCGAGGGTGGGTAAGGGCGCCCCCTCCCTCGTTTTTTCCTCAGGTTTTCATCATTCTGGCTGGCTCATTGGCGGTCTATGACGGCCTCTGTGCTTGCTTGAACCAGTTGTTCTCGTTTTCTGAAGTTATGTTTGTCCTTAGCAGGACTTTCTTTCACAATGTTAATGTTATATTTTGTGTGTTTTCTATGTTTCTGTCCCTCTTTTCTTCTCCCCCTCCCCTTCTTCTCCTTATGTGTCCACCCCGGTATGTTTTGTATCCGTTTTTCGGCGGCTGTAGATATTATGGTTACTGCGCAGGTTTTCAGGTTTTACCAGTTCATTTGATGCATGGCTAGTTTGAGTGTCGGTACGTGGAATGTGGGAGGGATCAACTCCCCAGCTAAACGCAGAAAGATTTTGCTATATCTTCGTAAGGTGGGGATGGATGTTGTTTTCATTCAGGAATCTCACCTTATGCCAAATGAGGTGGTAAAACTGAACACTATGGGTTGGTCTGTGGTAGCCTCTTCCTCCTGCTCTTCTAAGGCTAGGGGAGTGATTATTTTAGCACGGCAAACGGTCCCTATCTCTGTCCATGCGATTTTAGATGACACTCAAGGTCGGTATGTACTGGCAGATGTCACATTGTATGCATCCAGGTTCCTACTTTGTAATATTTATGCTCCCAATCAGTACTCTAAGCAATTTTATACGAACATTGTCACTAAGCTACTCTGAAATTCCTATAATCCTGGGTGGAGATTTTAATTTATATTCTTCTCCAACCTTGGATAAATCCCCCCCCCCCCTCGTGCTCCCCCCTCGTTACCACGTATTGGTATCCCCTATATTTGCTCGCAGTTGTCCTTAGTGGATGTGTGGCGCGCATGTTACCCATTAGAAAGGGAATTTACATGCCTTATCTGCTGCTATCTGACTCCTTTTTTTCAAAAGTGGCTGACTCTAAAATTGAGGGTATCTGTATTTCGGACCATGCTTTATGCTGGATGAAATTGATGCTCCTCTCAGAAAAATCCCCTTTTCGCTCTTGGCACTTCCCCTCTCATTTAAGTGGCTCTCTGAAATTCCGCTCCTCATTAGATGCAGCGTGGCTGGATTATCATACGCATAATGGAGAAACTCTGCGCGATGATCCTGCTCTTTTCTGGCAGGCGTCAAAATCAGTTATTCAGGGGCACATTATATCCTATAGTAAAAAAAGGGATTTAGATTTAAACTCACAATATTTGGAAGCCCAGGCGGCTCTTACTCACTCTTTTCAGGAATTTAAATCCTCCCCCTCCCCTTCTACTAGGGAACGGTACCTTAAGGTGGGTACACACTATTAGATATAGCTGCAGATCAATTGATCTGCAGATATATCTATGTACGGATCGGGCAGTGTGCTGTGCATACACACAGCCCGATCCGTCGGGGGACTGACGTCATGAACTGGGCGGGCGGGTGCTCGCGCCCGCCCAGTTCACCTGTCAATCACCGCCGGCCGCCGCAGCATGTGTACAAGCGGTCGGACGACCGCCCCGTACACACACAGCGACGGGCCAATATATCGTTAGATATATTGGCCGTCGGCTGTGCTGCGCGGCCGACGCGATACGTCTGTGAACGACGGAGTTCACAGACGTATCGCCCGTACACACTGGCCGACAGTCCCGCGATGTATCGGCCGTTCAAGAGAACGGCCGATACATCGACCAGTGTGTACGGGCCTTTACACAAAAAACACTGTTTGATACCCTCCTCTCTCAAATGGAAGCTAAATATTAATTTTCAAGAGACTGTGGCATTTACAGATATGGCAATAAGTCTGGCAAACTGTTATCCCGTTTGTTAAAAGGCAGACACCCTAAAGTGGTCATTCACTCTCTGCTCACCCAAGGTGGGGACAGAGTACGGACCTCTGCCGAGATTGCTGAGGTGCTACAGTCTTTTTATACCACTCTTTATGCACGTCCTGTTATTAACCAGACCCACAAGTCTAGCTTTTGGTCTTCTACTGATCTGCCTCAAATATCAGAGTCGCACTGTACCTCTCTTCTGGCACCTATCACCACTGAGGAAGTTTCTTTAGCAATAGCTGGACTGAAGACTGGGAAGACTCCGGGCCCTGACGGTTTCGCCAATGACTACTATAAAATTCTATCTTCTAGACTGTGCGAACCTCTTTCTGTTTTATTTAATTCTTTTATGCAGGGTGCTTCCTTGCCCCAATATTTTAATTCCGCAGTCATAAAGGTTATCCCGAAGCCTGGCCGGGATCCTGAGTCTCCCAGTTCTTATCGTCCGATCTCCCTTCTAAACACGGATTATAAATTGTTCACTAAAATCCTCTCGAATAGACTCAAATTCTAGTTCCTGATATAGTTCATACAGACCAGACTGGGTTTGTATGGGGTCGGCAATCAGTGAGCAATATCCGAAAGGTCTTGACTGTTATGCAGGCCTTTCAGCTTTCCAAACCCACTGACACTAATGTTTTATTGTCACTTGATGCCGAAAAGGCGTTTGACCTGGTCACCTGAGACCATCTGTATGAAACGCTCCACCGCTTTGGTGCACCTGAAGACTTTGTCTCTCTTATTTCCCGATTATATGAATCTCCTTCCACTCAAGTTTTGGGGAATAGTATCCTCTCTTACCCTTTTCTTATCCAGAGTGGCACACGTCAGGGCTGCCCCTTGTCACCTTTATTATTTGCCTTAGCTTTAGAACCCCTAGCTGTTTCCCTGAGAAATTCTCCCAGATTTACAGGCATAACAATAATGGACACCATGGTAAAATTATCACTGTATGCTGACGACATGCTTCTATTTATTTCTCATCCTGATACGTCCATCCCTGCAATTGTCTCCCTGATTGAACAATTTGGTTCCTTTGCGGGATACAAAATTAATATATCTAAATCCTAGCTTCTCCTCCTTTCAGGAGACTCTTCCCTCTTTCCATTACACCCGGTCCTGTCCTGATTTCCAGTGGCTAGAGATAGTCTTAGATATTTAGGGGTTCAGATCCCTACTTCCCTCCCGGATCTATATGCGGTTAATATTGGTCCTATTTTGTCCAAGGTGTCTAAAATCCTTACCGACTGGGCGTCTCTGCCCTTGTCTCTTATGGGTCGCGCAGAAGTTATTAAATCTGTTGTTTTTCCCAAGATTGCTTATTTTCTTCTTATGCTCCCTATTGCCCTTGTTGAGAAAGATGTCCTTTTTCTTAAACAGTGTTTCACTAGATTTCTATGGGCAGGTAAACGACCAAGAGTCCCCTACGCTAGGTTGCAGCTATTACGTGAAGAGGGAGGTATGGGAATCCCGGATCCTGTTCTATTTAGTAGAGCAGCGATGTACCGGTATATCACAGACTGGCTTTGGGGCAGATCAGTATTTACGAACTTGCCACTTGAACTGGCCGTATTCCATCCTTTCTCCCCTGCAGCACTCTTACACACCCCAAACTCCCGACTCCCATCTGAGATAAAATACAATATTTTATTTTGGCATACATATCGAGCATGGCAGGCCACACACACCAAAGCACAGAGAAAACCTGACACCTCTCTTCACACTACGTTTTGGGGTAACCCATGTTTCCTTCCTGGCCTTGATAACGCACATTTTTTGAGTTGGAGAGAAAAGGGGATTGCAGCTATTAGAGACATATACGACCCAGGAGGCAATGCAGTGCTTTCTTTCTCTGATATCCAGATAAAATTTGGTATTTCCCACCGGGAATTTTTTATGTACTTGCAGGCTAGACACTTTGCTCAATCCCAGTCTCACCCAATGATTTCTGAGGCTACCACAGACCCGCTGCGCACCTTAATGGTGCTTACTAAAGATTGTCCTTACCATCTTAGTTACTTCAGAAACACCTTTAGGGTCTCATATAGAGACCGGCTCTGGGATTCCGCGTTGTCTTCCTGGTCCAGAGATATCCCCAATATGGGATCGTGTGCTGAAATGTTAGATAACATTTTACCCACTTTTAGGTTCTTATACTCTGCCTCTTTGCAAGAGGTTCACTTGAAGACGCTCCAAAGGGCATATATAGCGCCTAATCAGAGGGCACACATGGTCCCAGACGACACTGGCTGTTGCATCAAATGTACTGCGCAAAGTGCCACCTTGTACCACAATATGTGGTCTTGCCGGAAAATATCTAAGTTTTGGTACAAGGTGGTCGCTTATCTCAACACGGTGATAAAGCTAAATATTTATCTTATATAAAACCCTTTATGAGGTCTAAGAACACTGTACGCTATTTACGTATGGAGTACCGTAAGGGTACGCTCGTTGCGTAACGATCGCTTAGCCGTGGTCGAGACGCTCAAGCGTCACGTTCGCTCACGGCCAAGAGATCACAGGCAGGCACGCTATTGGCTGCCGACTAACGTAATGATTCGCTATAGCGTAGCGGACGCTCGGGACCACGAGGAGATCACCAGCGGCGCTGACGCTCACAATGTTAAACCTTTATATCTAAACCATAAACAATGTAATATGCTGTAAAACCTTAGTGTAGAGATAGGGTGTAGATGCAACCTAGTGTAACCTTATTAACTTAAAAGCTGTTTGAGCGTCACCGACGCTCTGAGAATACTAAACACTATAAGAAATACACAGATACCTGGGCTTAGGGTCCAACGCCTAATATATATATATTATGAATGATATACTTGCAAAAGAATTAATACAAATACAAATCATACACTACAATATAACATAGACTACCTAACCAGATAACTACACAGGAAATACAATACAATTACTATTTAAGGGAAAATAAGAGAGAAAGAGGAGAAGAGAGAGAGAGAGATTGGCCCACAATAACAAGAAGATCAATATGGTTGCGGAGAAAACTTACGCACAAAGGAAATGATCGCATGCGCCTCTGGACATCCAGCTCCCGATTTTCAGCAATGATAACCGTTGAAGAGTGAGAGCTGGATGTGATCGGCTTGTCTATTTATGCCCCACACACAATACAATTCAATGGTCCCTACAATCTCATTGTTCATTGGACACAGGAATTCCTCCTCGCATTATAACAAAAGGTCATAGGTTGATTCATACAGGTGGGCCGTGACTATTTCCAACAGCTCAGGTGGGAGGGAAACTGGGTTTCCCGCCGCATGGATAAGTAAGTGCAAATACAGTAAATGTTCATAAACTTCTTATGTCCATAACTATTCGCACGAGCGATTAATCCGCTTCAAACCAACACCGGAATATTGCTAATTAAATACTCTTCCGATGGGTACTAAACACCACTGTATTACTCCTGTCTGACCCTTCGTATCAAACAAAGAGGGATTTCTCTGTTCACGAACGTTCTATATTAACCAAACTTTCAGAATCTATCAAAGGGACCATGATCTACAAAATACATTATATAGTGAAAATATGTAACGATTGAGTCGCACGCTACGATCACATAAACTCTACCGTAAATACGCATACCGTGCGCCTGCGGGTGCCCGCGACTGTGAGTATGCGCACGTACGGGAGAGCGTACGCATGCGCAGCACGGACCTGTGTGAGGTGCAAATATGGTAGTGTGCATAGAGATATTTTTCTGACTTTGACAGTCCACCCTTTGGCAGTCAACAATAACTGCCACCTTCTAAAACATTTCAAAAGAGAAAAATATATGTCAGGGGTTAATACATTTACATGGTTGGGTAGGGGAGGAGAGGAGAAGGTAGGAAAAGGGTATGACCTAGTGAGATAGCAGAAGCATGTGTGTATGAATCCGTGCTTGGGGGTCATGTATCATCGTGCCGTACGTGTTTTAAATCAAGCTTCGAGGTATTGCGAAGTATACATTTGAATTCCTTCTTATCCCGTGGTACGGGTCTGTGGATGGGCTGTCAAACTTTACCGAGCTCTTTTCGGCTTTGGTTGTAACAAAATGGGGGAGCACATTTTAGTTGATGATACATGAATGGGGGAGATATGTGATTGCTGATATCTGTGCCTGTATTCCCTATCGACTATGTGTGTCATTACCTGAGGGTTGTAGAAATGAAGAAAAGACATAATTACGGTAAATGCGGTGGTATTCTATGTCAGGTAAATGTACATTCGTCGATTGAGGTCTTGTTTGGTGTCTGTTGAATGCAGTCTTCTTTGTGCTTTTGCCCATAAGGTGCGAGCAAAAGCTGTCAATGTCCATAGATTTACAAAAGTGTTGGGCTAGCGTAATTTTAAAATTTCTAGGGAAACTGGGGATCCATGGCATAGTTCATCAAAAATCTGTGTATCAGGTTGTCAAAACTTCTTCTTTAATCCATCTGTTGTCTGTATATCGGCTCATCAAACTCCTCGTCCAAGTGGGTCTTTTTACCTTGGAGAAAACGGAAAAACAGGTGAAAGAAACGGACCGTAGAAATCGCATTTTCATCACATCATTGTTTCTACCGTTGGGTCATAAATCAAGTCCATTGGAATTACAGTTTCCTCACTCCTTAAACTCATTACCCTAGTACGACGATTGCACCTCATTAAAGCCTGACCGCATCTAAATATCAAGCCAATCGTTATGATAACACCTAAGATACATAGGAGAAACTTCCCAACATCCATTATGACTCCTTGAGCCCAGTCTCCTAAACCAGAGAACCAATTTCGAGGGTTCAACCATGACACCCAACCAGTCAGCTCATTACCTACAGCAGCAAGAGTGAGATTGTGTCTCCTGCGAAATTCCCACTTCAGTTGGAGAATATCGTCCATCTTTTGGTCTATGACCTCGACCGGATCCTCGGTGCTATTCGTAATATATGTGCAACATTTCACGCCGTATTGTGTTGCCAGTGTGACACAATATCCGCCTGTCACTGCTGTGAGGTAATTAAGAACCATTCTATGCTGTACCAGTTCTGTTTTATAAGCTTGAAGTTCTCTTCCAGTATACCTAAACGTGTCATCATACATTTCAGTGATATTATCTAACAAATTTGCAAGCGCAGATATGTATTTATAATTCAACACTCCTCTGGCGGTGCGAGAGATGTCTAACGCGATTAGAAACTGAATCCCGGTGGATTCATGGATCATGTCAGAGGCCGGATGCTCTGTTCTTTCTATCAGGTGCCGTTTAACTACGTGCTCGTAATGGGTGTGAGTGTAAGGAGTTTGGGCAACACGGTGTATGTCTTTCATTTTGTCATGTGATACAGTCATTACTTCAGGCAGTACTTTTCCAATATAACACAATCCTTCAGAGTTTGGGGCAAGCCACTTATACGCCTTTCTCCCGCATATGAAATATGCATCATCGGGGAGAACATATGGGAGGAGTAGGACATAACCATATTACACACCTTCCATGTGAAATCTCCTAACCCTAATTCTTCCATCTGCTTAGTACACGTATCAGGTTGTACGATATGTGCACAGTATCCTGGTGATACCTCTCCAACTCTCGTAATCCTATTTCCTAAGGTATACCTATATCGGAAAGATTTTCCTCTACTGGCTATGTGGCGTATAAGCTCTGTATCTGTAGGCATTCTATCTGCTCTATGCGAAAAGGTCATGGTTTGATTACTCCATGACACTTCCCAATTTCCCGGCTTTCGGGGATTGGAGATGTTAAAACATAATAGGGACCTATCCACATGGTATTGGTGGAGCTTCAAACTAGGAGGGCTGGAGATATTAAATCTCCTGTCCACCGGTCTCCCACCACTTAACTCAAGTACCTCCCCTAACGTTAAAGGAAATGGTACTAGCCCTGATTTGCTATGACCTTGAGGTACTTGAGAGCATACCCAACAATCTGTTTTATTTAACACACTACCCACTAAGGAGTGATAGTCACTCAATGGATGCCGGTCCATATGGATATTAAAACTGGATTGGCATTTCTTTATGCACCCATCCTCAATGACATTGTTACAGAGCCGACAGATACAGTTTTCTTCAGCTAACAATCCTTCACAATTCCTTCTATGGTCAATGCTATCGGATCGTTTTCTGATACTCGCCTTTGCTTGTTGATTATGTTGTTCTTGGAAAACTACGCCTCCATCTCTGTCATCAGAACCCATTCCAGAACCTCTCTCGACCTCCATGGTACTCTCGCCGGAACAGACTGCTCTGGTCAACATCATGGTCAACAGGAAAATCCGTATCACAGTCTCTTGGGGCAAGTCCATCTTGTAGGAGGAAACGGAGAAGA
The DNA here is from genome assembly GCF_028390025.1 of Pseudophryne corroboree. NCBI lineage: Eukaryota > Metazoa > Chordata > Amphibia > Anura > Myobatrachidae > Pseudophryne > Pseudophryne corroboree. The sequence continues at coordinate 973,283,200 of NC_086444.1, forward strand.
ATGAGAAGGGGGAAAAATAATTTGAGGGAGAGGGGATGGGAAGTTGGAGAAAAACAATAAAAGGGAACAGGGGATCGACAACTGCTTTTGGTCTTGTGATTTTCAATGCTCAGGTGCCGCCTCAATCCTCCTGGAACAGACACTCCAGTGATACAACCTCTACCGTCTGTTCCTTATCACGGGGCCTCTCTGGATCAGCAACCTTTTTACAGTGGGACGAATGAACCCAAGTCTCTCTCTCAGCAACCTTCAATGCTGTAGTGCTAGTCAATAATACCTGGTATGGTCCTTCCCACCTGTCAATAAGGCAACCTGAGCGTAGAAAATTCCGTATCATTACATAATCCCCAGGTTCAATGTCATGACAATTACTATCTGGTAAATCAGGAATCACTAACTTCAGATTATCATTTTGATTCCTTAACTGTTTACTCATGTTACTCAAGTATTTTACAGTCACTTCATTGTTACACTTCAAATCATCCTGAGGGTTAATCATAACATGCGGTTGTCGACCAAACAAGATTTCAAAGGGAGACAGATTAAGAGGGGACCTGGGAGTGGTTCTGATGCTGTACAGTACAATGGGTAAAGCTTCTGGCCATGTCAATCCTGTCTCTGCCATCACTTTACTCAGTTTATTTTTAATAGTGCTGTTCACTCTTTCCACTTTCGCACTCGCCTGTGGACGGTATGGAGTGTGCAGCTTGCTTTCAATTCCCATCAATTTACACATTCCTTGAAAGACATCACCTGTAAAATGGGTACCCCTATCACTTTCAATTATTCTAGGGATACCATATCTACATACAAATTCCTGCACAATTTTCTTAGCAGTAAACATAGCGGTATTTGTGGCCGCAGGAAATGCTTCGACCCAATTTGAGAAAACATCTATACAAACAAGTACATATTTCAAATTTCGACAAGGGGGTAATTGAATGAAGTCAATCTGTATTACCTGGAAAGGGCCGCTTGCAGGTGGTATATGAGATGGTTCTGTAGGTATTGCCTTTCCGATGTTCTTTCTCAGACAGGTAAGGCATGACATTGCTCTTTTACTCGCATGAGATGAAAATCCTGGGGCACACAAATATGCTCTTACCAACTTGCACATCCCTTCCTTGCCCAGATGAGTCAGCCCGTGAGCTGCCTCAGCTAAACATGGAAGGTATGCTCTGGGGGCCACTGGTTTACCGTGTCCATCCGTCCAGAGTCCTGAGGACTCCTGGCCATATCCTTTTGCCTTCCAGACTGCCTTTTCCTGTGTGGAACACAAATTTTGCATCTCACACAACTTCTGTGTGTTGATGGTATTAAATACCATCAGTTGTGTGGTGTCTGTCTGTCTGGGGGTAGCAGCTGCTAATTTAGCAACTTCATCTGCTCGGCTGTTACCAAGTGATACTGGGTCTTGGCTATATATGTGTGCTTTACATTTGATAACAGCCACTCTGTCGGGTTCCTGTATCGCTGCTAGAAGCCTTTTTATGTGAGCTGCATGCGCTACCGGTGTACCAGCTGCCGTCATGAAATTTCTGAGGCGCCATAGGGCTCCGAAATCATGGACTACCCCGAATGCGTATCTAGAATCGGTGTAGATATTGGCTGATTTGCCCTTAGCCAATTCACATGCTCTGGTTAGGGCGACCAGTTCAGCAACCTGGGCTGAGTGAGGTGGGCCTAGCGGTTCCGCTTCTATGGTGCCTTGGTCATCTACGACTGCGTATCCAGTACACAAGTCTCCCGAGTCTGACTGTCTATGACAACTACCGTCCGTGTAGAACGTAAGTTCTACATCTTCCAGTGGGTTGTCACTGATGTCAGGCCTTGCGGTAAAATTTTGGGTCAAATATTCCATACAATCATGTGTGTCTTCCTTTGTATTAAATTCTCCTTCCCCACCACTCTCATCCTCCACCCTTTGTGCCTGTCCAGGCACACCTGGGAGATATGTTGCAGGATTTAATGCACTGCATCTCCTTATGGTGATGTTTACGGGGGCCATTAGTGCCAATTCCCATCTTGTAAACCGCGCTGATGAGACGTGTCTGGTTTGGGCAGAATTTAACAAGGCTGACACTGCATGTGGTGTATGAATTGTGAGGTTGTGACCTAGCACTACATCTTCGCTTTTCGTTACTAGCAATGCTATCGCAGCAACGCTTCGCAAGCATGTGGGGAGGGATCGCGCTACCGTATCTAGCTGAGCGCTGTAATATGCTACTGGCCTGCTGGCATCACCGTGCTTTTGGGTTAGTACGCCTGCCGCGCAACCAGCACTTTCTGTTCCGTATAGTTCAAAGGGTTTCCCATAGTCTGGCATACCTAATGCTGGTGCCTGCGTTAGGCACTGTTTAAGTCTCTCAAATGCTGTCTCAGACTCGTCTGTATGCGAAATCCGATCAGGTTTGTTTGAGGAGACCATCTCCTGCAAGGGTAACGCTAGAATGGAAAACCCTGGGATCCAGTTACGGCAATACCCACACATTCCTAAAAATGTTCTGATCTGTTGCTGGGTTTGTGGCAGAGTCATGTCTCTAATTGCTTGAATTCTTTCAGCGGTCAGGTGTCTCAGTCCTTGTGTTAGACAGTGTCCCAAATATTTTACCTTAGTTTGGCATAATTGCAACTTGTCTTTGGAAACCTTGTGTCCTGTGTCTGAAAGATGAAACAGGAGCTGTTTCGTATCCTTCAGGGATGCTTCCAATGAATCAGAACACAGTAGTAGATCATCCACGTACTGTATTAATACTGATCCACTCACTGGTTGGAAAGACTGTAAACAATCATGCAAAGCCTGGGAAAATATACTTGGGCTATCTATGAATCCTTGTGGTAATCGAGTCCATGTGTATTGGACTCCTCTGTATGTAAATGCAAACAAATATTGACTGTCAGGGTGCAGAGGTACCGAAAAGAAAGCGGAGCAGAGGTCAATAACAGTGAAAAATTTCGCAGTGGGAGGGATTTGCATTAGGATGACAGCTGGATTTGGCACTACGGGGAACTGACTCTCAACTATTTTGTTAATCCCCCTTAGATCCTGCACTAGCCGGTAACCCCTCCCCCCACTCTTTTTAACAGGGAAGATGGGACTATTGGCAGTGCTGGACGTTCTTACCAGAATGCCCTGTTGTAGCAAGCGCTCTATTACTGGGTAAACTCCTAATTCCACCTCTGGCTTCAGAGGGTACTGTGGGATTTTTGGAGCTATCCTACCATCTTTTACTTGTACAACTACCGGAGCTACGTTTGCCATTAATCCAGTGTCCTGTCCATCTTTAGTCCAAAGTGACTCTGGTATCTGAGATGTCATTTCTTCTACTTGGGAGGGAGTCCTATTTGTCATAATGGTATGTGACATTAATTTTGATGGGGAGTCTAACATGTCTCGCACTTCCTGAGCGTGATTCTCAGGTATGTCCAAGAATACACCTTCAGGAGTACAATAAATGACGCACCCCATTTTACACAGTAAGTCTCTTCCCAGGAGATTAGTCGGTGCCGATGCAGCCAGCAAAAAGGAATGCTTGGTATGTAAAGGCCCTATTGTAATCTCGGCTGGTTTGCTAACAGGGTAGTGCTGGACTACTCCCGTTACCCCTATGGCTGGAATTGTCTTACCAGTGGTTCTCATGCCCACTGTCGAATTTATCACTGATTTGGCCGCCCCTGTGTCTACAAGAAAGTTTAATGATTTACCAGCTACATTGATTGCAATTTCTGGTTCACTCCCAAGACTTGCAATCAATTTTACTGGCTGCAGATTACAGGTATGGCCACACCCCTATTGGGTATGGTGACCTCCCTGAATCCCGCTGGCAGCAACTACTTGTGATGGAGTTAATTGGGAGCTACCAGATGCTTGCCAGTCTCTGTTCGGGGGATATCTTTTTGTTTCCCCTGCATGTGGCTCATAACTCCGTTTCTGCGGACCTTGCTCCCAATGTCGTGTGTCGTGTCGTTGTCTAGGGGGTTGGTATGATCTTTGCGAATTTTTCGCTCTACAGTCTCGTGCTATGTGTCCCTGTTTATGACAAAAATAACATGTTACCACCTTTGACTTACCCACAGGGTTTGGTGATATAAACACAGGCTGTTTTGTGGTCAGGGCCTGTATACTTACTGACATTAACTTATCACCTTGCGACTCCCTGTGTCTGGTGATATTCCGGTCGTGATCAATAGCAGCCTCTCTCAATGTAGCCACCGACAGACCTCGCCAACATGGTTGTGTGGTCTGTACCCTAGTCTTTAATGCCTCTTTTAAACCATCCATTAGCACAGATACTGCTACTTCTTGATGATTTGCATTGGTCCTAATGTCCTCTATGCCAGTGTACTTTGCCATTTCTAATAATGCCCGGTGAAAATAATCAGCAGCTGTTTCTGATTCTTTTTGTTTAATGGAAAAAATTCTATTCCATTTGGCTACAGCTGGGAAATACTCCTTTAACTGTAAATTTATTATTTTTACGTTATCTTTGTTGTACACATCTGTAAGAGGTACATCCTGATCCAGTCCACAGTCAGCTAAAAATTGAGCTGCGTCGACATTGGAGGGTAAACATGCTCTCAGCAATATCTGCCAGTCTTTGTTGTTGGGCTCTACCGTGTTACCTAGGTCTCTGATGTATTTTTGGCTGGCAACTAAGTCTTTTCTAGGGTCAGGGAATTCAGACACTATGGTCCTTAATTCCATTCGGGAAAATGGGCTATACATGGCAATGTTCCTAACAGGAGTGACTCCTGAAGTGTCTGTTTTCCCATTTGGAACTACTATTACCTTAACAGGATTAACTCTAACAACCTCATTCTGTGTAGATTCTACAGGCTGTGGTGAAATAGTTTCAGCATAGTGTATGGTGCCGTACTTACCCGTTGATACGACCTCACCTATCCCTCCGCTAGGGGCCTTTGTTACTAATCTCGGGGGTGGAGCTGTGCCTACTGTGGTCTCTGCTATGGTGGCTGCTAGAGAGAGCGCTGAAATTGTTGCCGATTCGTCCTCTTGATCACACTCCTGAGGAAAGTTCAAAACAGGGTACAACTTGCACGGGTTAATACTTGCATTGGTTAATTGGTTAACATTATCTTTAACATTTACACAGTTGCTAAGTGTTTGTGTGTTACACCTTAGTGCATCATTCTCCGCAACCAATTTCTCTCCCGATATGTATGGTGGCGGTGGGGCCGTGGCTATCAGTTTCCTGATCGAGCCAGATCCCGCCGCCTGAGCCAATCCTCTCTGTATGTCACCCTCCTGTTGCCACAACTGCAAATAATCATAATGCTTGATTCGCCTCTTTGCTGATTTAATGAGACATATCCTTCTCCTTAAATTCGTTAACACTTCTGTGCTGAAGCTACCTACTCTTGGGAATTTCTCCCCGTCATGTACTGTCATTCTCTCCCATTCATCACATAAAGCTTCTGTGTGACTTCCGTACTTTTCACACATTACGTACCTTGCCGACCCGACTGGTCGGTTTATGGAATCAACCCGAACCGAGGTTGATCGCCCCCTTCCTGAACAACTGGCCCCCATAATTTGCAGGTGTTACGGACCCTTACAAAAAACCAAGATATTCACGATAGGTTGACGGTAAGGTTTACCGAGCACCTTACTCACTCTGCCCACGCCGACCAATACGACCTGATCACACCGATATGGTGCTGGCGTACTCGACCCAGGGCACCTATTTAACCTTTGTTTACTGGAACATGCGAGGGATATCCGCAGAACACTTACTCTTTCCAGTAAAGGTGAGGTTGTTGGATAATTCCTGAGTGACCAGCGAACTTCCCTTTGTAAAAATAAAAAATTACACAAATCACGTCAGAATGTACAAATAGCGTTTATGACCTTCGTACACAAATAGTACCGGTCAGGTTTACTAATGCACACAATTACGTGCGGTACAATCGTTCAGCACATAAGCAACTAATCTTATGTACGGAGCAACCAGTGGAATCGAAAATTGCGGCTGCGAATTCCTTCAGCAAGAGCTTGTATGGCCTATATGGGTGTTGCACCAACCCTCTTTTGGTGTTGTGCCTGTGGACTGTATAGCGGACTTCCTTGTCTGCTGTACCTGAACCTGCTGGTCTGCTATGACCTCCTGGTCTGTTACAGTATGACCTCCTGGTCTGCTATACTCTAATGCTCAAATTTTATGTTTAACCAAGGATGCCTCCCTAGCCACCGTGCATGTCACTTACACGTATGTACCTCACGAGAACTCGATGATTTCTTTTGGTTCAACCTCAAAATTGTATGTAAAAACACTCACTCACCACATGTACACTTTTGTTTCTATTTCTATTTCTGCGCAGAAATTTCTCTTTAGACCAGATGTGTTACAAATTAGGAGAAGGATCTATTAATTTAAATTTTGAATGTTAAAATAAATTTTCGCTATTTATCGCCTGATGCGCTATTTATCGCCTGTTGCGCTACTTATCGCCTGTTGCGCTACTTATCGCGCCTGTTGCGCTATTTAAAAATCAACACTATCGTGTGACTTGAGTTACGTGGGCGTACCCAGACGCTCCGTTGCGTAATTTACGCTGCGTGCGTCGGCCTTTGCGTACGCGAGTCTCAGCCCTTTGTTAGAGACACGTGTACACAAAGCCAATGTCCACCGTAACACAACTAACACGTTTATCAATGTAGATGATCCTCGATCGTCTACCGCGCAACACACCAATCTCTCCTTTTACCTTTAGGTAGAGCTGCGTGTGCTTTATACTTTATCCCTTAACGCATTACTTTTACACTTTAACTATGAAATAGCGACAAATCTCTCTTAGCACGTTTTATCAATTATAAAATGGCAAACAGGAGAGTGATATATGAAAATACACGAATGAAAAAGAAATGCAGATATGTGCGTGTGTACGCAAGACAGAAATAAAGAGTTTTAAAAGGACACTATCGTTTTGTTCTTACCTCCGGTCCCGGATTCCTTCAGCACCCTTTACTAAGCGAAGCAGACGCTTATCCAAACAGCACTACGAGGAATATGATCTCCCGCCCTTTGCTGCTGGATAATGTCTGCTGAAATTACCTAGTGCAGATATGTGAAGGACGGGCGAGCCGCCAATTGATAAAGCTAAATATTTATCTTATATAAAACCCTTTATGAGGTCTAAGAACACTGTACGCTATTTACGTATGGAGTACCGTAAGGGTACGCTCGTTGCGTAACGATCGCTTAGCCGTGGTCGAGACGCTCAAGCGTCACGTTCGCTCACGGCCAAGAGATCACAGGCAGGCACGCTATTGGCTGCCGACTAACGTAATGATTCGCTATAGCGTAGCGGACGCTCGGGACCACGAGGAGATCACCAGCGGCGCTGACGCTCACAATGTTAAACCTTTATATCTAAACCATAAACAATGTAATATGCTGTAAAACCTTAGTGTAGAGATAGGGTGTAGATGCAACCTTGTGTAACCTTATTAACTTAAAAGCTGTTTGAGCGTCACCGACGCTCTGAGAATACTAAACACTATAAGAAATACACAGATACCTGGGCTTAGGGTCCAACGCCTAATATATATATATTATGAATGATATACTTGCAAAAGAATTAATACAAATACAAATCATACACTACAATATAACATAGACTACCTAACCAGATAACTACACAGGAAATACAATACAATTACTATTTAAGGGAAAATAAGAGAGAAAGAGGAGAAGAGAGAGAGAGAGAGAGAGAGATTGGCCCACAATAACAAGAAGATCAATATGGTTGCGGAGAAAACTTACGCACAAAGGAAACGATCGCATGCGCCTCTGGACATCCAGCTCCCGATTTTCAGCAATGATAACCGTTGAAGAGTGAGAGCTGGATGTGATCGGCTTGTCTATTTATGCCCCACACACAATACAATTCAATGGTCCCTACAATCTCATTGTTCATTGGACACAGCAATTCCTCCTCGCATTATAACAAAAGGTCATAGGTTGATTCATACAGGTGGGCCGTGACTATTTCCAACAGCTCAGGTGGGAGGGAAACTGGGTTTCCCGCCGCATGGATAAGTAAGTGCAAATACAGTAAATGTTCATAAACTTCTTATGTCCATAACTATTCGCACGAGCGATTAATCCGCTTCAAACCAACACCGGAATATTGCTAATTAAATACTCTTCCGATGGGTACTAAACACCACTGTATTACTCCTGTCTGACCCTTCGTATCAAACAAAGAGGGATTTCTCTGTTCACGAACATTCTATATTAACCAAACTTTCAGAATCTATCAAAGGGACCATGATCTACAAAATACATTATATAGTGAAAATATGTAACGATTGAGTCGCACGCTACGATCACATAAACTCTACCGTAAATACGCATACCGTGCGCCTGCGGGTGCCCGCGACTGTGAGTATGCGCACGTACGGGAGAGCGTACGCATGCGCAGCACGGACCTGTGTGAGGTGCAAATATGGTAGTGTGCATAGAGATATTTTTCTGACTTTGACAACGGTATTTAACTTACGGTTAATAAAACGCCCGAAGGCTTGTTTGCTACTTGATTTTAGGGAGTGGTCTCTTGGGCCTGAAGATAGAGATATTGTTCCGGTACTCTCTGTTATCCTGACAATTGCCAAGAAACAAATTCTTAATAATTGGATCAAACCGTCTACCCCTTCTTTGTTGGCTGTGAAACACATGACCCTCCGGATTATTTATTTTGAGAGGCGTGCTGCTCTTCCTGATATTAAATTGGGGGTCAGGTGGTTTGCCAAGAAGTGGGAGAAGTATATTGATACTCTAGACCCGGATGTACAGTCGTTCATCTATAAACTTTTTGAGACCACAACGTGGTATCTATATAGACAAATCGATAGGGCCTCTTGACAACCTAGGCCCATGTACTGTTCCTTTGGGACCTCCTGCTGTATTCTTAGGAAATGCAATTATATTAATTTTAATACCCCAAATTACTTCTTTAATAATTTTACTTAGTACTTCTTTGGCCGCTACTCATTCATGATATGATTATACTTGTATTGTTTTCCCCATTTGTTTCTCCCCCCCCCCCCCTCCTGTCTGTCTTCTTTACTGACCTCTCGGGTATACTGATGTCCTGTGAATCCTCAGGTAGAATTGTATGCTTAGCTTTAGGTATATGGTGATTTCTTATGCTGAGACGCACGTCGGTAATGTCTTCATCATTTCTTAGACCTCATTTTGGTTAAGATTGTTTATCCTTTACCTCTTACTCAAGCCTACAATTACCGACTATGTATCTGTTGTCTCACTGATGTGGCTTAAAAGCACCTTACGATGGATTATTGTAACTATACCGGTTTCTCTCCGGTTTTTGGTATGTCTGTATCATGAAGGTCTTCCCTGTTCTTGTATTTCTATAAAAAATCTAATAAAAATTGTTGAATTAAAAAAAAAAGTACTTGGCTTCCTTGGAAATCCATGAATGGCTGAAGTGTTCCAACCAGAAGTGCTTGGATGTATGTCATTGCAGATACTGTACTGTAAAATAAAAGTCAGTTACAAACGAGGACACTTTCAGGAAGGATAAAGGGAGCTAGCAGTTTGCATCTCTTGGTGAGACAGGCAGTCTAATTATTAGTGTGAGACTGCTGTTGATAGGTGTATACAACCTGGAGCATGATGACCCAGAAATGAGTAGTACTCTGTAGCTGGGCACGTAGCACTGATGGCATGGGCCTGTATGATACATATGTCTATATGGTGGCATATGAATGCTATATATATATTGTAGTGTAGCTTCGTTTATATGTAGTGTGTATGATCATTTTAATCATATAGTACATTGCTCTAGGATGATCCTTTTACATACTGTATATACACAGTATTTACATTTTTGCTATACAATCCAGTGAATTGATTGGAAGTTTGCCTTTGTTTAGATCAGTGGTTTTTAAACTCTTAACAGTTCATTTTTTCCAGGTCACCTAGCAGGAGCACAGGTGTATTCATTATTTCATGTATAATTTCTCTTGTGATTTTGAGAGAAGAACCAGTGGCAGATTTTAGATCTGGGCTGCAGGACTGCAACCTACCAGTAAAATCTGCCACCTCAGCTCAAATCAGTGAAGCCAGATGCAGTCCGTGACTACACTGGCTTAACTATGACGGGCAGTGACTTCCTATTGTAAGTTCTACCTGGCAGTCACAGACACTACAGGCAGTCCCATTGGGAGGTGTCTTCTCCCCCTGGGACCGTCAGACAGGGCTGTGATAAGCAGAGAGCAACTCCCTGGCTTTCATGCAGCCCTAGCCAGCTTCTATGGGCTACAGCTGATGCAGTTTATGCTAGGTAGAGCCCTTATTAATGCACATTATGCCAGGTAGAGCCCTTATTATGCACATTATGCCAGATAGAACCCTTTATACACATTATGCCAGGTAGAGCCCCTCTAACTCATTTCTTCTCCTCATTTCTCCTTCTTATCACCCCCCCCCCCCCCTTTCCCGCACTACCTTTGATCTTGTTGTGCCCAGCAGCAGCCACAGAATGTCTCCTGTGCCCAGCGGAGGTCCCTCTGAAGAGTCGTCATGACACTACAGGAGATGAGGAGGGGGGACAAAGCGCATGGGACAGAAAGCTGTAGCACTGCATGCTGTAATGTATATTAGCAGTGGTGCATCCAGCAGTTAAGGAGCTGCACACACCACTACTATTATATGTTGCAGTGGCCAGCAGACGGTCAGTGCTTGCGGAGCATACACTGGTGGTTCACGGGTAGATGCAGATGGTTCTGCCCACAGGGCATGTGTACTCTGTGTGATCGCACCAGCCACAATACCCTGGTTACCGCTGTGGTCCTGAGGACTTAGTATGGTTTAGATCAACTAGAGTTTTTGAGGGTAAAGAATGTAACTTAGGGCCTAATTCAGATCTGATCGCTGGGCTGCGGTTTTTGCTGTCCTGTGATCAGATAGTCGCCGCCTACAGGGGGGTGTAAATTCGCGGTGCAAGTGTGCGATCCCATGTGTAGCTGAGCTGCAAAAATCCACTCTGTGCAGTCTGTGCGTAACCCAGGACTTACTCCTACAGTGCGATAAAATCAGGCTGATCAGTGCCGTAGCTGACGTCACACCCCCTCCCTGAAAACGCTTGGGCACACCTGCGTTTTTCCGAACACTCGCAGTAAACGATCGGTTACCACCCACAAATGACTTCTTCCTGTCAATCACCTTGCGAACTCCCGTACGATCGGATTTTTCACACCATCCTGTCGCTGACTGGCAAAAACGTACAGCAGTGATCAGATCTGAATTACCCCCTTAATGAAGATTTATGGTACCATCCTTGTGTAGTATTCACTTCCATTTCTGGCTGTGTCTGGCTTGTGTAGTATGCATTGCACAGGACACTAAATCATCTTCTTTGTAATGTGCTGGTCATCAGCCTGTATATTAATGTTGTGCAGTGGCTGTATGGAGCCTATTAAATTATACTTTTATGTATCCTTTCAATTGAAATACTTAATAGTGTATGAAAAACATTTCCTATATGGCTTCCATTCCTGTGTATAAAACGCACCATCCTTTGCATTGATCAGTGCTTCCTTTCCATGGTCCTGATCTTGACCCAAATAAAAACTCGATAGCAAAGTGGAACAAATATATTTTTAGTTTACAATCATTACAGAGTTTTTTCCATACATTACAAAGATGTATTTATAATTTCTATAGTTGCTCATTGGTTATATATGAAATTAGATTGTGAGCAGAATTCCTAATCTTCCTAGTATTGCATAAGGCACATTGAGCTTTGTAATGTCCCCTTTCAATGGGCCTGATTCAGAGGTGGGTGCAAATATCCAAATGTCTTCGTACACAGCGTCTGTGCCAAAATAGGAGCAAATGCCACAGGAGGCGTCTGGTGTAAAAAGTCACCTGCTGCCAGCTTCTCTGATTCTCTGCCTGCGTCCGAAGATGCAGCATCGAATCAACATCCCGACCGTCAACAGCAGCATTGGATATCGGTACACCCAGAAAACGAGGCCAATGTACAACCATTTTTTACTAGTCAATCAGGCTGCAGCAAACTCAGAATCAGTACTACGTCTGTAGCTGAATACCCCAATGTTAGAATCTCCATCACTTCAAGTTCACATAATTAATTTGTATTGCAAAACCATATGTTGCTGATATTTCCTTTTTATTTTCTTAACAGTGATTTATATAGAGCACAAATATTGTACCCGGAAGAAACACAAGCAGACTTATGGAAAACATACAAACTCCGCACATATAGTGCCTTGACCAGGAATTGGGTTGTGTAGCAGTAATGCTAGCCTCAAGATGGCATTAGTCTATACAGGTTGAGTATCCCATATCCAAATATTCCGAAATACGGAATATTCCGAAATACGGACTTTTTTGAGTGAGAGTGAGATAGTGAAACCTTTGTTTTTTGATGGCTCAATGTACACAAACTTTGTTTAATACACAAAGCTATTAAAAATTTTGTATTAAATGACCTTCAGGCTGTGTCTATAAGGTGTATGTGAAACATAAATGAATTGTGTGAATGTAGATACACTTTGTTTAATGCACAAAGTTATAAAAAATATTGGCTAAAATGACCTTCAGGCTGTGTGTATAGGGTGTATATAAAACATAAATGCATTATGTGCTTAGATTTAGGTCCCATCGCCATGATATCTCATTATGGTATGCAATTATTCCAAAGTACGGAAAAATCCCATATCCAAAATACCTCTGGTCCCAAGCATTTTGGATAAGGGATACTCAACCTGTAATAGCCTATAGGCTACTGCATCAAATCTTACAGAGATCCTCTGGATCCCTCTCCTCCATCTGCCCCCAATAATACATGCACTGCTGCCGGACGCACATGTGCCTCCCATCCGCCATCACCGTACCCGGAAGCAGAATGATAGCATAAGTTGGAACTTTACTTTCAGCTCTTATTGGCTTTTGTGTCCCAGCAGGCGGCAAATACTAAGTTTACATGAATATAGCAAAGTTTTCTGATAGTATAATATGCACCCAGCATTAAAAATGCAGGATATGATGAATAAGCCCCTATACCTAATTTATGAGCAGCATTCAGTATCTTTCTATAAGAACTAGTTACTAGCCCATCAATATGACAGAACAATATAACAGTAATGTCAGCACTGGCGGCTGTGGGCGCCCGAATGGAGCAACAATTGATTTGCTCCATTGGGCGCCATCTAGTGGCCGCCGGCGCACAAAATGCTTGAATTCCCCTCATAGAGGTGAGGAGCAGTGTTATGCTTTTATTATATAGGATTTTAAAGAACAACCCTTACAAGATTGCTAATGAAAAAGCTCAGCCATCTATAGTATGCTCCATATTGTCCATTATCTAAAATACATTTACTACAGCTTATTACAGAAGGACAACTGATAATTAGTATTATATATAATGTCAATAACATTAGTTTATTCAACTTTTGTTGTTAAAGTTTTCTCATTTTATAACTTTTTCTTAGCACAGATTACAGCGAAAGCTGTTTACTGTCTCTCTATAGCAGACAGACTGAAAGGAAGTCTGCAATTACAGATTTTATCTTTGCACAGCAAGCACAGTAATATACTGTAGCCAGGGATAAGCTGGAAAGTCAGGAAATTGGGCCATAAACATGTTGCCTCACAAGGCACAGAACAGTGTAAAAGGTGTATGCTGTTCCTGCTTTATTTTTATTGGGAGAAAGGATGAATTCTTAACAAGTAGGCGCTATAAGGTAATCTTTTGTGCTGACTTGTTAGGATAGCACAAAAAAGGCCTGGCTAATGGCTGATGACAGTGTGCTGGCAGGCTCTCAGGGAAAGACTGTCTGTATACAACTGGATAAAGGATCAAGTTCTTCTTTTCTCCAGGCCTCAATGGCTCAGTCATTTTTCAGGTAAGATGAATGTGTCTTCCCATCTATCATTACTTGCAGGCTCTCTGGGAAGTTGAAGCCCTGTGGGTTAGTGGTGCATTTGCTTGGCTGCTGATGTTATTAGCTACTGAAGAAGGAGCTTTGTTGACAAGACAGAGCTGCCTTTTTGTCAGCTTTGTTCCTGGGGTTTATTCATTTACATAATGGATTAGCATGTATCGAAGTGCACTTTAACGGATTGCTCCATTTTTCTTTTTTTTTCTATTTAAACATGAGTATAATCTAATCCCTGAAAGTACACTATACGTGGTAATATTTAATTCAAAATAAAAAGAAGGCTTAGATAATGGTGTGTAAAAGATCCCTTTTCAAGGTCTTCTTCACTAGGGGAGCAAAATTAATTCTGTAACATTTAAAAGATATGACTGCATTAAACTATGTGACTACCATCATACCAGTGTGCTGCACTAAATCACATCCTATTATTATTACTAGCTATTCTAATTACAATATTAAATAGGAATATAATGTTAATAAGCATTTCCATTGCTAAAAGTTATACTATGCACACATTTTGACCTTGTATCTTGTTTAGGGACCAGTTAATTACAAAGAGTTTAAACATTAAACTGTAAGTACAATATTATAATAATAAAAACATTATGGGCCAAATGTAATAGAGTGAGAGTTACAGAAAGTGAGAGATTTGGTAAGGTTTTGCAGTTTTTTTTAAAGTGGCAATCATTTACACAGCAAGATCAACCTGGTTTTGCAGTGTAAATGATTGCCACTTTAAAAAAAAAACTGAAAAACCTTACCAAATCTCTCACTTTCTGAAACTCTCACTCTATTAAATTTGGCCCAATATATTCCTTCTTGTTCTGTCTTTCTACATAAGCATCAGAACCCTCTCTACAAGGATGCTTTACCTGCAGAGAAGAAATTTGTTCTACACAAGCATGTATTGGCTGGTTATGAAGTTGATGTTGCAGTAGTCTTGTCACTAATCTTACGGATTGTATTAATATTATAATTTATTTATATGGTGCCACAAAGTGTCCTTAGTGACATACAGGGAAAATATCAAAAAGCATAAAAATAAAATATATTCAAACAGACAGCACAAGCGGAAAACCAAACAGTGAGATTTCTATCCAGCTGAGTGAGTAACAGATAACAACAGTAGAAGTCAATGACGCAGTCCCAACAGTAGAAGTCAATGACGCAGTCCCATGGGAGGGCAGGCAGCCGGGATCAGAGTCTCTGACTGTGAGTGTTGGCATACTGGAAACAGAGATAGTGCCGAGTAAGAACCAAGAGGGTGGAAGGCCATGCCCATGACAGCTCACAGTCTAGAGGACAATGTAACACTGAAACAAAGTTACTGAATTACTATAAAAAAAAGCAGTCATTTGCATGAGGCTATAAAGCTTTGCAATTGACAACATTAATACAACCCCCAGAAGGAACTTTGTAAAAAAAAAAAATGACACTGGTTTTTTTACTGGATTCCTTTTTTCTAGATTTTAGAGTAAGATCTCTTCAAACATGCTGTAGATTGTACAACAGTGATTTTCAACATTTTTTTACTCGCGGCACACCGAACAATATTTTAAAATTGCCAAGGCACACCATCAGTTCCCCACAGAAAAAAACAAAAAACACCCATTGGCCCTCACAGTAAACAAAAATCCACACATACATTGGCCTACACAGAAAAAACAATCACATCGATACCCACATAAATCATATTGCTCCCTATATAAATGCTATTGCTACCTATATGAATTATTCACATTGTTCCCCCCATAAATCCTTATTCTCCCCACATAAATCCTATTGTTCCCCACAGGAGAAGAAAACCCCCAAATATTAGCCCCTACTGGTCAGCTGTCCTCCTTCTTGTCTCTCAGTGGCGGGGGTTGTTCATAGTAGAGTTCTGCGAATACTGAGCAGTGGGTGGTCGGGCAGGTGTGGATGTGGGTGGGCAAAGAAAGCTGTGTATGCAGGCAGGAACTGTAAGTTGGGTATGCAAGTGGGCTGGCTGGGTGGTGAGACGCGGCGGCCGTGACCTATGATATCCCACCGCCGCGTCTTCAAGGCATACGTCACGGCCGGAGCACGACTGATCCTCTAAGAAGAGCCCGGGCCAACAGTACACTCTGAAGGTGCAGGAAGCTGCTCTGGCTCCGCGGCACACCTTGCAACTCGTCGCGGCACACTAGTGTGCCACGGCACACTGGTTGAAAAAGCCTGTTGTACAAGATTGAAAAAATGCACTTTAGCTGATTTGTCTGAACATTTTTCTTGTGTTCCATCGTGATGGATATACAGTAAGTACTGTCTATCTCCAAATAATAGAGTTTGTAGCCTTAAAAGGCTACATTAATATCAGTCTCTGTTCTTCCTCTGTGACTCCATCCATAGTCACTATAGAATGTAAGTTCTTGCGATCAGAACCCTTTCTCCTTTTGTGGTCTTTGGGCCTAATTCAGGGTTGATCGCAAAAGCAAAATCTTTCTCTAATGGGCAAAACCATGTGCATTGCAGGTGTGGCAGATATAACATGTGCAGAGAGAGTTAGATTGGGTGGGTTATTTTGTTTCTGTGCAAGGTAAATACTGTCTGCTTTATTTTTACACTGCAATTTAGATTTCAGATTGAACACACCCCACCCAAATCTAACTCTCTCTGCACATGTTATATCTGCCACACCTGCAGTGCACATGGCTTTGCCTATTAGAGAAAGATTTTGCTTTTGCGATCAACCCTGAATTAGGCCCTCTATGTAATTATGTAATCTCCAGTTCAGTGGCGGAACTAGTGAGCGGTGGGCCTAGGTGCGACAAAATGCTTTGTCCCCCCCCCCCCCATCCACTCCAAGTCCACCCCCTCACCCCTGGAGAGGATTTGGTGAGGGGGACCTGCTCAGGGCCAGAGAAATGGATACCTAGCAACAGTGCCGTAACTAGACATTTTAGCACTGTGTGCAAGAAACGGCATTGGAGCCCCACCCCTGCATGCAAAACAGGGGCAGTGCACGCCGTAGGCGCGCGCAAAAATACATAGTGGCGTGGCTTTGTGTGGAAGGGGTGTGGCCACAAAATAATAACAATTCATAAAACGGTGCACAGTAGTCTCCATTACTCAAATTACGCCGCACAGTAGCACCACTACACCAGGTAGAGACCCTTTTACACCTTACGGCGGGGCGGACAGATTCCTCTTTTTACACATTACGGCAGACAGCGTCCCCTTTTTACACATTACGGCAGACAACGTCCCCCTTTTTACACATTACGGCAGACAGCGTGCACTTTTTACACATAACGGTAGACAGCGTCCCCTTTTTACACATAACGGCAGACAGCGTGCCCTTGTTACACATAGCAGCAGACAGCGTGCCCTTGTTACACATAGCGGCAGACAGCGCACACTTTTTACACATAACGGCAGATAGCGTGCCCTTGTGAAACATAGCGGCAGACAGCGTACACTTTTTACACATAACGGCAGACAGCGTGCCCTTTTTACACATTACGGCAGACAGCGTGCCCTTTTTACACATTACGGCAGACAGCGTGCCCTTGTTACACATTACGGCAGACAGCGTGCCCTTGTTACACATTACGGCAGACAGCGTCCCCCTTTTTACACATTACGGCAGGCAGATTCCCCCTTTTTACACATTGCGGCAGGCAGATTCCCTCTTTTTACACATTGCGGCAAGCAGATTCCCCATTTTTACACATTGCGGCAAGCAGATTCCCCATTTTTACACATTGCGGCAGGCAGATTCCCCCTTTTTACACATTGCGGCAGGCAGATTCCCCATTTTTACACATTGCGGCAGGCAGATTCCCCCTTTTTACACATTGCGGCAGGCAGATTCCCCATTTTTACACATTGCGGCAAGCAGATTCCCCATTTTTACACATTGCGGCAGGCAGATTCCCCATTTTTACACATTGCGGCAGGCAAATTCCCCATTTTTACAAATTGCGGCAGGCAGATTCCCCCTTTTTACACATTGCGGCAGGCAGATTCCCCATTTTTGCACATTGCGGCAGGCAGATTCCCCCTTTGTACACATTGCGGCAGGCAGATTCCCCATTTTTACACATTGCGGCAGGCAGATTCCCCCTTTTTACACATTGCGGCAAGCAGATTCCCCATTTTTACACATTGCGGCAGGCAGATTCCCCATTTTTACACATTGCGGCAGGCAGATTCACCCTTTTTACACATTGCGGCAGGCAGATTCCCCCTTTTTACACATTGCGGCAGGCAGATTCCCCATTTTTACACATTGCGGCAAGCAGATTCCCCATTTTTACACATTGCGGCAGGCAGATTCTTCATTTTTACACATTGCGGCAGGCAAATACCCAATTTTTACAAATTGCGGCAGGCAGATTCCCCCTTTTTACACATTGCGGCAGGCAGATTACCCATTTTTACACATTGCGGCAGGCAGATTCCCCCTTTGTACACATTGCGGCAGGCAGATTCCCCATTTTTACACATTGTGGCAGGCAGATTCCCCCTTTTTACACATTGCGGCAAGCAGATTCCCCATTTTTACACATTGCGGCAGGCAGATTCCCCCTTTTTACACATTGCGGCAGGCAGATTCCCCCTTTTTACACATTGCAGCAGGCAGATTCACCCTTTTTACACATTGCGGCAGGCAGATTCCCCCTTTTTACACATTGCGGCAGGCAGATTCCCCCTTTTACACATTGCGGCAGGCAGATTCACCCTTTTTACACATTGCTGCAGGCAGATTCCCCCTTTTTACACATTGCGGCAGGCAGATTCCCCCTTTTTACACATTGCGGCAAGCAGATTCCCCATTTTTACACATTGCGGCAGGCAGATTCCCCATTTTTACACATTGCGGCAGGCAAATTCCCCATTTTTACAAATTGCGGCAGGCAGATTTCCCCTTTTTACACATTGCGGCAGGCAGATTCCCCATTTTTACACATTGCGGCAGGCAGATTCCCCCTTTGTACACATTGCGGCAGGAAGATTCCCCATTTTTACACATTGCGGCAGGCAGATTCCCACTTTTTACACATTGCGGCAGGCAGATTCCCCCTTTTTACACATTGCGGCAGGCAGATTCCCCCTTTTTACACATTGCGGCAGGCAGATTCCCCCTTTTTACACATTGCGGCAGGCAGATTCTCCATTTTTACACATTGCGGCAGGCAGATTCCCCATTTTTACACATTGCGGCAAGCAGATTCCCCATTTTTACACATTGCGGCAGGCAGATTCCCCATTTTTACACATTGCGGCAGGCAGATTCCCCCTTTTTTCACATTGCGGCAGGCAGATTCCCCCTATTTACACATTGCGGCAGACAGTCCCAAGAAAGAAAGAAAGAAAGAAAGAAAGAAAGAAAGAAAGAAAGAAAGAAAGAAAGAAAGAATTATACTAACCCTCTCCGCTGGCTCAGGCTCCTCGGTGCAGCTTCTGGTCACTCACGATTCCCGGGCAGGAGAGAAGGAGGAGGAGGGAGGTGGAGGAGGGAGCCGCAGCAGCGCTGTGTTATTGGTGGAGGCGCTGCTGCTGCTGCCCCTCTGCTTCACTATAGGCTGTTCTCGGAAGACAGCCTATAGTGAAGCAGAGGGGCAGCAGCAGCGCCTCAACCAGTAACAAAGCGCTGCTGCGGTTCCCTCCTCCGCCTCCCTCCTCCTCCTTCCCCCGTACCGCTTCTCCTCTCCTCTCTGGGCGGCTGTGCGCTGCGGGCAGCGGTTGCCCGCAGCGCACAGCGGCATGTAATGAGTCAGTTTGACTCATTACATGCTTTGGGCCCCTGGACAGAGGCGGGCCCCAGTGCAACGCACTGGTTGCACTGGCGGTAGTTCCGCCTCTGCTCCAGTTTGTAAGTATGTGGTTATGTCTATATGTAAAGTGTAAGTTGCTGCACAAATCCCTGTGGTGCCATATATGGTAAATAAAGATCATTTAAAAATGGCACTTAGAAATTATGTACAGTGTTGGGTCTCAGCCGGGTCTAACCCAGGAAGGACCTGTGTGCAAATCCCGGGTGCGACCTGGCTATGTGGTCTGAAAGGGGTATTAGTGACCTAGAAAAACACTGAGCTTTGTATAATCTTGATGTGACATTAGGGAGACAAGTAATAAAGGTAAAACAAGATGCTGACACTCGGTGCCTGCTGTGTGTAGGTTCCTCAGGTCCAAAATAACTGTATGTATATAAATATGAATTTTTTGGGGGGGAAATATACTTCTGGGGACTGTTTATGTTCTATGTAGGCAACATTTTTTTTTCCTGGAAGACATCCACACGAGCAAAGCTGCGGGCAATCTCTAATATATTGTTAAATGTATAATTTATGTGCCATGGGGAGTTACCTTCTCCTTGTTTTTGAGTTACTGTTTTGCCAATTGGTGCAAAGTTATAATATTTTCATTACATACAACTAATTAAACACAATTGCTTAGTTTAATTGTATTTGTCAATGTACATACATACTTGCCAAATGTACTCTTGGTAATTAAGCACTTTCAACTTAATATTACATAAGAATATTGCAACTACATACAGGACCAAAGTATCTTTGTACAACATATGTATTTATGTATTTATTTATTTATTTATTTATTTATGTACATAAAAAAAAGAATAGTTGGGAGAAAACTTATAAATCTACTGTATATTGCAATTTAGGTGTATATTATAAATAACAAAATATAGTGCATTATAATTCATTTAACATTTTCTTGTATTATAGCATTGACAATTAATATATTCAGGACATGAAATGTATAGTTTTATCCTCCCCAAAAAAGTACTGGATACAAAAAAAAGTTTATTGTTTTATAGATTTATTTAATTGAATTTAGATTATTTTTTTTTACTTGTATTTGGAAGTTCTGCTACAATGCAGTGGAGAGGGGACTCCCACATAGTTGTAACCAATCTGCACAGACTTTACTCAGTGATGTCATAAGATTCTCCCCATGTGTCTAACAAAAACCACAGATTAGCATGAGGAAAACCCCAGCAGTTAGAACTTGCTTTGCAATGCTCAAGGTGAGCATCATGAAATCCCTACTGGTAGGACTAATGATCTTCCTTTTTGAAAAAGTCTTCATTTTTGCAAACATACAGAAGTTTAGCCTGGCAAAAAGGAAATGTAAGAAAAGGTCTTCTTCTGATATTGGCACACTGAAAAGAGGTGACTTATTACAAGTCTCCAGGACCCTATTTGTTCACTTTGGAATTTATTTGGGAAATAACAAGGTTGCCCATTTGATGCCAGACATCCTCCCTGCTCTTTCAGACGACAAGTGTCTGACTGAGAAAGTTGTAACCAACAAAAGGCTGATCCTTGGTGTTCTGGCTAAGGTGGCCAGTATCAGAGTGGACACAGTGCAGGACTTTGCCTATGGTGGAAGTATAGTAGTGAATCAGATGGACAGCAGCTTTAATTCAAAGCCCCTTCCTAATGAAGAAGTGGCCCAGAGGGCTGAGAAACTGGTGGGGGCCACATCATACAGCCTGCTGTGGGATAACTGTGAGCACTTTGTCACTTACTGCAGATATGGCTGTCCCGTGAGCTTCCAGACCGACAAGGTAATTGTGCTTCAATATCCATGTGAATCTCTGCATGTTGCCTTTAGTGCCTTTTCTGTCTAATACAGGCTTTCCACAATATTAAATGCAATAAAAAAAAATAAAAAAAGAGAATATTGCAATTATTTATTAGATAAGATTTATACTGTATAATGCAATGTTAAAAGAAAGTAAGGGCAGGTCTGCAAATTTACATGTTCTGCATATATACAAGGTCCAGATTTACTGCCTCAACCCTTTCTGTTACAGCTTTAATCTGCATTCTTTGCTTGTTTATCCAGTTGAATAAATATCTACTTATAATTGATATTTACCCCTAAAACATGTTGCAAAGTAAGTATAAGATAATTCCAGTATATTGCAAACCCTACTGTTCACCACCCAATTAACTTGTATATTCCTGCTGGTTGTGTTTTCAGTGTGAGCATTTTCTTTCTGTATTTGGGTAATATAAATGTTTCATTTGCACACTGTAATTAAAACCTGTTTAATGTCACTGTTTCATTTACACATAAAATGACTGGAAGTATCAACTACAAAGCAACTTTTCTGTAAAAAGAAAACAAAAAAGCTGATTTTAATTCCTGTTTATTGCCTTGTTGTGTGACATGTACCAGGTATTGCCGCTTCCTCTGGAACAATTCAGGTTTATTGTTAATAACCCTTAACCTTCCTAATAGTTAAACAGTTCCTGTACTAACAGGAGACATAAACTCGCGTCTGGGCCAGACAGTATTTGTTAAAGGTCCATGAAGGTGTTACTTCCTTGTAGCATCTAATAAAATGATTCCTAGAGTTTTCTTCCTCTCTCTCTCTCTCTCTCTTATTGTGAGCAAATGTGTGTATGGTGTAACAGAAATACATCATTTGGAATGTTTGTGGAGTCATTTAGAAATTAATTTATGTTATGTGTATTTCGGGTTCTAGCAATTAATTTTTATTATTTACATTATTTCTATTTTCTTCTGCTTTTTTATAGTTCTTTTTCTTTTATATATAATTTATTTATTTATTACCAGTTATTTATATAGCGCACACGTATTCTGCAGTGCTTTACAGAGAATATTTGGCCATTCACATCAGTCCCTGGCCCATATAATCTATATTCCTAATGCACACACATTCATGCTAGGGTTAATTTTGTTGGGAGCCAATTAACCTACCAGTATATTTTTGGATTGTGGGAGGAAACTGGAGTACCCAGAGGAAACCCATGCACGTACGGGGAGAATATACAAACTCCACACAGTTAGGGACAGGTTTTTTTCACATTGTACTGCACTTGGTATTTATTGTTTTGATGTCTTGAAATTCCACCCAATAGTTTTATATTTATTTTTGCCCAATTCAATAACCTTGAGGTTCAGTAGTAGCCAGCATATATTTCTACATACATTGCTGATAATTCTGTTAATAAAATTATAGCCCATTTTTGCTCTGTGGTTAGATTATTATCTAAACATCATATGGAAATATAGCACATGATTCTACAACGGGAGCTTACAGCTAATTGAGGCAGCCCCCATACCTTGAGAATGAATACTGTTGGAGCATTAAACATATGGAATGCTGATGTCAGGGTTTCACCAACAATAGGTATTTCACAAATTTACAGTATAATTGTTACTCAGACTTGTTTCAATGGGTCATGATGTTTTCCAAATTCAGCGATTTTCATATCAATATATTCCCTTCATTAATAAACTCCACAAGTGTTGTTGAGGACAGATCTGAGAATGTATGTGAGATATAAACACATTTGTATTGTGTCTGTAGTATCAGGTCAGTACTTACAGCTTACACGTATACACTTACGCATTGTAAGCGCTGGAGGGAATGACTCCTATTAGTAAAGATTTATTGTCATACCAAGTCATTTTATTGCATTACCTCAGTGCTAATATTTTTATTAGCAATAGTGGCTAGAGAAGTGCATTCATTTACAATCACCTACTGTATGTTGAGGAATTGTGGATATGCAATAAATATATATAAAAAGCTTTTCATCATATTTGTATTCAAAAAATAAACCTATAGCCAAATAAAATGTAGCAGAATGCTGACTTGCTTGGGTGACTTGTGGCTTGTGTATGCACATAGAACTTTAATGCACTTAGAAAGACCACTGTATAACATGTATGGGGGATAGTATAGACATAAACGTGGTGAGTTTAAAAATCCTGTATAAAATAATAGTTTTTCAATATTACAAATATTACAAAATGCTGTTATAGTGTCATCAAGTTGAGTATTTATTAAGATCTGCTACAGTTTTAATATTCAGATCACAGAATTGTCTCTTACACCTTATTCGAGTGCGTGCAGGTGACGTTTTTAAATTACTTGACACATTTCATTTATTGTATCTTTCAGTTCTGCGAGACTGTGAAGAAGATAATTCGAGACCAAAGAAGTGTTTTAACTGCTGCTGCTCTTGGAATGGGATTGACGCTTTGTTTGGGTGCAGGGCCTTCCACCATGCTTCCCAGTTTACTGCTTACGTTTACCCTCTGGATGGCAAGCTGAGAAGGACAATATAGGGGAGACATACAATATTATAGTGCTACTGTAGCTGTTCTTCATGCAACTTGCACAGAAATGTGGCAGCCTGGAAATGAGAACCCTCATCAGCCATCTGAAAGCATTTGTGTGATATAATCTTTATACTGTCTATTCTACAATAAGCATGAGAATGAATTGTACAGCTTATAACTGTGCTATTCTATGTGTTCTATAGTAGATGAGCATTCAGGCTCGTTATAACAGAGACAATATGTAAAACGAATGCACAATTTAAATGTAGTAGTTTAATATAGTAGCAGGCAACAACACATAAGAATTATATCACACCACATTCTAAAATTTGAAACCATTAAATTGCTCCATTAATATTTTAGGACACAATAGGGAGAATAAGCCCATGATAAACCATTCACCCTTATGTTATCAGGTTTTCGCTGCAGAGAAGTGTGCTAACAGCACATACAGTACAGTAGTTGGATCAAGCCCTCAGTATATAATAAACAAAATACTGTCACCATTATAAAAACATTAATATATTGTTTAGTACCTGCCATAATAATTAATTTAGGGGTTTTCTTTGTGGTATCAGTCTTCCTGGATGACAAACATATAGGGGTCTATTTTCTAAACCTTGGAGAGAGATAAGGTGGAGAGAGATAAACTACCATCTCCTGTCATTTTTCAAACACAGCCTGTAACATGGCAGATAAGAGCTGAGTGCCTATTACTTTATCTCTTTCCAAGGCTTAGTACATAGACCCCAAAGGGGCTTATATAGAGTTGGAAGTAAAACATGGGTACACACACCGCTTAAAGGAAGTGT
Organism: Pseudophryne corroboree; assembly: GCF_028390025.1. Classification (NCBI taxonomy): domain Eukaryota; kingdom Metazoa; phylum Chordata; class Amphibia; order Anura; family Myobatrachidae; genus Pseudophryne; species Pseudophryne corroboree. The sequence continues at coordinate 973,308,058 of NC_086444.1, forward strand.
GCATGGAACACATGCATATATGCCAGTGGTTCTCAAACTGTGTACCTTGTCACCCTGGGGTGCCTCGAGGCACTTGCAGGGGTGCCTCGGGTTGGTGGTCCAGGACCACTTCAAATTATTTATGGTCAATGTAATAGGCAAAAGTGCTGGTGGCTGCCAATCATAAAATATGTGCACAAACAGAAGTGAATCCTGTCCCTCACCACATAATTAAACCTAATGATGACATATAAATCCAATTTACTTCATTTTAGATATTTTTTTTCTGAATTGCTCAATAACTTTTGGCCTAGGGGTGCCGTGAAAAAAATAGTGATACTGTAGGGCGCCATGACTCAAAAAAGTTTGGGAACCACTGATATATGCAGAGCTGTTTGCATTTGGAGATGTGACTTGCTTTGAGTGTGTAGCATATGTGCCTGGTTTGCTACAAGTTATTATTATCATCATCATCATCATCATCAATGTATCCTATATTAAGTGCAAAATATTAGATGCCTTTCCCAAAGCATGCACATTGCGAATTTGCACGAGACATACTAAGCAAAAACGTTTACTCCTGCAACATCCCTTTAACGTGTTTTGCATCTTAAATTTGACTACTAATTTAAATAATTACATAAAATTAGACATGTTAACATTTCAACACATAGGGGGTTATACTGCATAGTAGGTTCCGAGATTATGGAACAGCCATGATTTTGGCGAGTTTGCAGTTAAATTTAAAGCAGCATTCAGTTATAATTCAAAACAGGCTTCTGATATAATCCTCATTGTTTTCCTAACTATCAGAAGTCTGCCTCAGTCTGTCTTATAATTTAGCCAATCAGAGCAGAATGTTAGAACACTCACAGCTAAGGAAGCACCATTCCTGAGATAGGACCACTGTTCCAGTGCAAGCATTGATTTATTATGCCATAGAATCAATTACAACTATAGTACCAGGTGGGCAAATACACGCGTTGGATTTCTAAACTATAGAATTGGTTAAGGCGCTACTCATTTTGCTTATAATGTTAGCTGTTTAGGCTGCAGGTTAATTTTCCTCATTTTGTACTGGCAAAATTAGGCTTTTCTGTGTGCACATACCCCAGACGCAGAGCTGCAGTCTCAATGACTAAAGGTGGTTACATACTATCTAATTCTCTGGCTGAACAGACAATAATTAGCTGCTCGGCCCAATAATTGTATGCAAGAGCCTTAGCCAATATACAGCTTCAAAGGCTCCAGCAGCAGTCAAATCGTGAGGCCAGGATAGCGAGTGCTGCACATGCTTCATTCCCGACCTCCTGATCCCATTGAAGACTTCAAAAGAAAGTACACACTGAGCACAAAAATCCTCAGTGTGTATGGGTGCACAACGATCAGATAGTCACTATGTCAGAACTTAGGGTTTATCAGATCGCCATCAATTATCTTACAGTGTGTACCCAGTTTAAGTGGCACATAAATATTTCAATCCATCTGATTTTCAAAGACAATACATAAATACATAGGCATGAGCAGGAGCCAGAAACAGGGAATGCCGCAACGGGACCTCCCCCTCCACCGGGTCATGGACTATCCCAACCTCCCTCTCAGGGACATAGAGTACTCACCTGGGTGGCTCAGATAAATAGCCAATATTCCAGAATGGGGGGTAGAGGGAATAGTCCATGCCTGGTAGAGGTGCAGGTCCCGTATAAATATCACATTTCTAGTTGCTCCAGATCCACTAAGTGACTGAGAAGCCTATGTACTAAGCCTTAGAGAGAGATAAAGTTGAGAGAGATAAGGTACCAACATGTCAGTTAGGCGCTGATTGGCTGGTACTTTATCTCTCTCCACTTTATTTCCCTCCAAGACCTAGTACATAGGCCCCTGAATGCCAATCAGCATGTGGTTGATCTACATCCTCCTTCACATTTTCAGGTTGGCTATTGACCTAACGTGTTTTGCTAGAAGGGCATCATTGGTTGCCATCCTAGCAAAATCAAGTCTGATGGACACATAATACTGTTCAGTTAATTTGGTACAAAAAAAAAAAAAAATCCAAACAGTCCCCCAAATCCACATATGAATGACCAGTTATACGTTGCAAATTGTTACCTATATAAAGTTAACACTTGCATTTGATCTGATTAGGCTGACTGACTAGAACCACTCAGTGGTCATTACCGCAGTCATTTCCATGTGCAATGTGCAATCAGCAGCACTGCGGGCAGAGCCGTAACCCGTGGAAACATGGACTTGAATGTCATTACTATAAATTATATAAACTACAGTAGTTCTAGATTGTCTATTATGCCATTTGGTTAGCACTTTTTTCTTTAACAAATGTCTTTTGTCTTATTTTAAAGTACATTGGGATATTATGTAAAGAGAACTATGGCCCTCATTCCGAGTTGTTCGCTCGGTATTTTTCATCGCATCGCAGTGAAAATCCGCTTAGTACGCATGCGCAATGTTCGCACTGCGACTGCGCCAAGTAACTTTACTATGAAGAAAGTATTTTTACTCACGGCTTTTTCTTCGCTCCGGCGATCGTAATGTGATTGACAGGAAATGGGTGTTACTGGGCGGATACACGGCGTTTCAGGGGCGTGTGGCTGAAAACGCTACCGTTTCCGGAAAAAACGCAGGAGTGGCCGGGGAAACGGTGGGAGTGCCTGGGCGAACGCTGGGTGTGTTTGTGACGTCAACCAGGAACGACAAGCACTGAAATGATCGCACAGGCAGAGTAAGTCTGGAGCTACTCTGAAACTGCTAACTCGTTTGTAATCGCAATATTGCGCGTACGTCGGTCGCAATTTTAAGAAGCTAAGATTCACTCCCAGTAGGCGGCGGCTTAGCGTGTGTAACTCTGCTACATTCGCCTTGCGAGCGAACAACTCGGAATGAGGGCCTATGAACATAATTTTACTAACAAAGTTTTTTGTAAAATGTTATTTATATTTTTGAAGAAAATAATATGTAGCAGCACATCCTGTGAATATTTTATCAAGTTTCAGTTTTTTGAAATTGTGAATATACGTTTAAAAATAAGTTTGTTGCAATCATGTAGCTACTTATACTTAGCCCTTTACATCATTTTGTAAAAGCGCAATCACCCATTTCAAAGAATCATCTTAAAGCATTAAGAGCAGAAAGTAGATTTTATCCTTCTTCTCCGCTAAACAACAAATAAAGAAAAACTTCTGACATATATACATATTCACCAACATGTACTTTAAGCAAATAAAATGTTCACTATTTTAAGAAGTTAGGAGCATGCAAGTTTTTTTGTATATTGCATATTAATAAGTAACTTAAGTTTAATCTTACGATAGCATTGTTATGCTTTGTATTATAGTCATGTCTGCAGTTTTAATGTGAAATAAAAAACATAAGTACGTGCTCTGAGCCAATCAAATTATTTCCAGAGTAAAGATTATTACTGTAAAAGACTGTGAAATCCATAAACTAGATTACAGTATGCTGTTTTCTAGCACAAATTCCAGCTGCTGTGGAACTACACATTCCAGCATGCCCTGCCACAGTTTTGCTATTAAGGCATGCTAAAACTGAGGCAGGGCATGCTGGGATGTGTAGTTCCACAGCAGCTGGAGGGCCGCAGGTTGAAGACCCATGGTATAGAGTATTAATATTTATGTGTTGCTACAGGATTCAGTCAGGATCCCAGCGGTCGACGTTGATACACTGCACATTCAGGTGCCCAATGTATTATTCTTTGGGATAGATGCGTCATCGCTTGGAAAGTGATAAAATGGAGAGTGAAAAAGCACCAGCCAATCAGCTCCTAACTGCCATTTTTCAAACACAGCCTGTAACATGGCAGTTAGAGCTGATTGGCTGGTGTTTTTTCACTCTCCATTTTATCACTTTCCAAGCTATGACGCATCTAGCCCTTGGTGTTTAGAAAGTATTACTTAAAAAGTAAGTTGTTTTGCTGGAAACTATAACCTGATCATTTTCATACTGTTCTGTATACTATCAGTTATGAGAACTTGATATACATAATTAACATTCATCAAAAATGTTTTATGGGAAATGTGAACCAAATTCTTAAAACGCCAAATAATGGTATCACTTAGCATGTAATGGAGAGATTCGGTTCATGGTGTGAGGGGCACGACCCTTCCTGTGACAGGACAGTAGTCAGTCACTGATGGACAGCACAGTGCAATAGAGATCACAGCACTGTATCAAGTCAGCTGCAGATAGCAGGGAATTAGCATATTGAGCTGATCCTCTGCTTTTCTTTCACTTGGAAGCTTCAATAAGAACATCGTTACTATATTTCACTTTCGCCTATATATTTTCATTGTTATAAGACGCCAATTACTCTTATGTTTAAAGAACTATTTTAAGAAGTTTTTAAGCATTTGGTTAAATATTACCTCAGCCATTTTTGTCTGCACACAGGAGAATGATAATGTTTTAATTTAATACAGGTTGAGTATCCCTTATCCAAAATGCTTGGGACCAGAGGAATTTTGGATATCGTATTTTTCCGTATTTTGGAATAATTGCATACCATAGTGAGATATCATGGTGATGGGACCTAAATCTAAGCACAGAATGCATTTATGTTACATATACACCTTATACACACAGCCTGAAGGTCATTTTAGCCAATATTTTTTTATAACTTTGTGCATTAAACAAAGTGTGTCTACATTCACACAATTCATTTATGTTTCATATAGACCTTATACACACAGCCTGAAGGTCATTTAATACAATATTTTTAATAACTTTTGAGTATTAAACAAAGTTTGTGTACATTGAGCCATCATAAAACAAAGGTTTCACTATCTCACTCTCACTCAAAAAAGTCCGTATTTCGGAATATTCTGTATTTCGGAATATTTGGATATGGGATACTCAACCTGTATGACATCTCCTATTTGTCAAAGTCAAGAACCTTCTAGTGGGAAGAAAGTAAAATACACAGAATTACTTTTTCTCTCTTTGGATTTGACATTTACTGTCTAAAGTGTCCTTATGGCCCTCATTCCGAGTTGTTCGCTCGGTATTTTTCATCGCATCGCAGTGAAAATCCGCTTAGTACGCATGCGCAATGTTCGCACTGCGACTGCGCCAAGTAACTTTACTATGAAGAAAGTATTTTTACTCACGGCTTTTTCTTCGCTCCGGCGATCGTAATGTGATTGACAGGAAATGGGTGTTACTGGGCGGAAACACGGCGTTTCAGGGGCGTGTGGCTGAAAACGCTACCGTTTCCGGAAAAAACGCAGGAGTGGCTGGAGAAACGGTGGGAGTGCCTGGGCGAACGCTGGGTGTGTTTGTGACGTCAACCAGGAACGACAAGCACTGAACTGATCGCACAGGCAGAGTAAGTCTGGAGCTACTCTGAAACTGCTAAGTAGTTAGTAATCGCAATATTGCGAATACATCGGTCGCAATTTTAAGAAGCTAAGATTCACTCCCAGTAGGCGGCGGCTTAGCGTGTGTAACTCTGCTAAATTCGCCTTGCGACCGATCAACTCGGAATGAGGGCCTATATACGTCACAAATGAAATAAAATAATAGGCTTGTGGATATAACATTCCCATTATCACTGATGCAGCTCCAATCACACAGGGATAATTGGTAGTATGTAGACATCGTGAAGACCTAACTGTAGAAGGAAGGTTGGGGTTGGATGGGTTACTGTGCTCAGCTGAATTTCACTCGGTTATTCTGAGAATACACAAAAACTTATCAGACCAGCTACGAGTTTAACATTAGGCATTCAGATACGAACCTTGCTGCAGTTCAAGAGCATCCATATCATTTAATGTGATGTAAATAATCAAGTATACTGTACGCTCTTATATAGTTTAATGGGCCTGTTTATTAATGTCCGCATTTTAGCCATGTTAATTAATAGCTGTTATTGCCGCTATTCTCAGCAAGAGCAGATTAATTGACTTGGCTATTTATCATTTGTCCTTATCCAGTCATGTTGAGACAATGTATCGCAGAAGAGGCAACGATTTTTTTCCATAGAATACACCTTTATCGCCTCATCTACGCAGCGGGGTAGCTGGCATTTGTAGTCTGTATTTGAACACTCCGAGTTGCCAGGGAGGGATAAAAAGATCCATCTCCCACAAAATAAAAATATATATAACCTGTAGGCCACTATAGCTGAAGCCGTCTAGAAATGGCGTTAGCTAATGGGGCCAAGCTCCAAAAAAGCAAAGCCATTGACAACATGAGAAATAGCTCCAGACCACAGTTCCCATTGCATGTAATGGGGACTGCACTTGTGTTACTTAGCTGAATACAGGAAATATATTTGATCAAGGCAGTGTTACGGCTTGAGTATGGGATCCCATCAATTAGGATGCCAGCGATCACAAGACTGGCCCTACCTCCCAGTTCCAGATGGGCCATTCCTACCCATGAAGGAACAAGCTGAGGCAGCCATCTGAGGTACACTACATAGGTAACAGCTGGTAGGATGTGCAATTAGTAAAAATATAGCTTACAGTGGGGATTACAAGAAGGGAAAATAGAAGAGAAGAGAAATATACAGTTGCATGAAAGTACTAAAACAGTTGTGACGTCAATATAAAGGTAATAGCATATAGTTTCAGGGAGCAGAAGATGATATTAGCAGCAGTAAGGAGTGAGGGGATCCATTCGCATGGATGGAGGATACCGTCAGGAGGGGGTAAGGAGGACTGTGGGAAGGAGTGGAGGTCCAGAAGCAGCAATATGGAGGAATGGGTGCCAAACAGCAAACAGTAGTGTAGTGTGGCGAGGTTCCACCAGATTCCCTCTGCCGAAACAGCCACCCTCGGAATGACCTCTGCAGAGAAGCAGTGGCAGATAAGTCAAGGGCCCAGTTGCTTGAATCTCAAGATAGTGCCAATATGGTGTACTACACTAGCAGTCTGGAGCCAAATGGAGGGTATCAATGGAAAGCTTATACATGGATGGCAGCCAGCTGGTGTAAAATGGTCTGACATGGAAACTGGTGGCCACAGAGAAGTCGATCAGTGCACCAGGGTCCAGCGATCAAAGGCCAGAGACACCAGACATCCACCTTGGATAGGCCCCATCTGTTCCCAGGCTAACAACCACCACAAGAGCAGGGCGGCCATGGAGCAAACGCTGGTTGGAGAAGGCGACAGCTGGAAGGTGAACAAGGGTCAGTTAGGCAACTCCAGATGATCCTGGGGGCCACAGTCCATGGAGAAGTATTTTGGACTTTGAACTCACCATCAATCAATGGCTGTCGCAAACCCCTGAAAAGCTGATGCTCAGTAAATGTACCTTATGTCTTCCAGTTCTCTCATGCTTATTATATATGTAGAAATGAATGATTTTTTTTGTATATAACATTTAGAAGCTGCTGACCTCTATATAGTTTCACGCAGGGGCGGATTGGTATACCGGGACGCCGGACCGGATTCCGTTTGGCCAGTCTGGTCGTCCCCTCATTGGCTGACCATCACCCCTATGCAGGCCACCATCAGCCACAGCCACGCTCACGGCAGCGTTGCTGTTAACTGAAGCTTCTGCGCATGCGCAGATGCTCCAACAGCGGGCATTTTTAAAATGCTACACTGAGCTTCTGTGCATGCGCAGAAGCTTCAGTTAACATTGCCGCGACTGCGGCTGCAGCTGGCGCTGGCGGCCTGCATAGGGGTCGGTGATGGCCAGCCAATGAGGGACAACAAGTAACATTACTGACGGCTCCGCAGGTGAGTGCTGCTGCTGCAGCATATGGGTTGATAGGGAGGGAGGGAGGGGGAGGCAGTGACAGGGCACTACTGTGTGGCACAGTGGCAGTGCTGCTAAATGTGCATGGGATGTTACTACTGTGTGTGCAATATACTGTATCTAAAAGGCATTATTACTATTGTGTGTGCAATTTAGTCTAGTCCCTTACCCTAACCCACCCCACCCACAGCCTAACCCTCCCCCCGCAGCCTAACCCTAACTTCCCCCCCCCTCAGCCTAACCCTAACGTCCCCTCTCACAGGCAAACACTAACTTCCCTCTCCCACAGCTTAACTCTAACCTCCCCCCTGCAGCCTAACTATAACCTCTCCCCGCAGCCTAACCCTAACCTCCACCCCCGTAGCCTAACCCTAACCTCCCCTACCACAGCCTAACTCAAACCTCCCCTCTCGCAGCCTAGCCCTAACCTCCCCCCTCAGCCTAACTCTAACCTCCCCCTGCAGCCTAACACTAACCTCCCCCCCTCAGCCTAACCCTAACCTCCCCCCGCAGCCTAACCCTGAACCTTCCCAGAGCCTAACCCTAACCCTCACCCTGCAACGTCAGATAAAATGCCTTTCAGTCTGATAGGCATTTTATCTGCCTGTACAGCGGCAGATTGGCAATGTGTATAATGTGCTCTGCCTGGTGCAATATGTATAATGTGCTTTACCTGGTGCAGTGTGTATAATGTGCTCTACCTGGTGCAATGTGTATAATGTGCTTTACCTGGCGCAAAGTGTATAACGTGCTCTTTCTGGTGCAATGTGTATAATGTGCTTCACCTGGTGCAATGTGTATAATGTGCTCTGCCTGGCGCAAAGTGTATAATGTGCTTTACCTGGTGCAATGTGTATAATGTGCTTTGCCTGGCACAAAGCATATACGATGCTGTACCTGGTGCAAAGTGTAGACGTACTCTATCTGGTGCAATATGTATTACATGCTCTATCTGGCACAGTGTGTATAAGAGATTCTACCTGGTGCAATATGTATAAGCGACACTACAGTGTGGTGTGGTATAATGTGAATTGGCACTATTATGTGGCCACGCCCCTTCCCCCAGAAAGCCATGTCCCTAAAAAAATGTGATGCGCGCCTTTTGCGCACACTTTTCATCCCTAAATTTAATCAGGCCATCTGAGCAGTAATCCTGCCCACTTGACAGACTCCACCCCCTCAACAGATCCCACCCCTATTAGGGCTGTTTCCATAAATTTACCGGGATGGTTTTCGATCCCAATCCGCCCCTGGTTTCACATAATCCATGCTCAAGAGTATTAATGTCATATGACATGGACTATGGAGACAATCTACTGTATCACTGCTGTCCATACGTGCAGTATTCTTCGAAGTACAGCATCTCAGTAAGTAACTCTGTTGTGATATTCATACAGTAACATTTGGATTGAAGAAGAGAACAAACCCTTACTGTCATAACTGTTTTATATTGTTATTTATGACCTTCTCAGTTCTCAGTTTCAATAGATAGTCACTTTTCACTTTGCTACAAACAATATGTACTTTGCATGCGGTGTTGGACTGCAACATATTCTTGTGAAGTATAATGTAACATAAGTATAATGCATAATTCAAGTGCACTAGGATAGAGTCTGGAACCTGATCCCTAGAGGAGGAGGAGGGCCCATAGGCAGTGGGGCCCACCGGTGGTTTCCCCAGTTCCCCTGTGGGCCAGTCCGACCCTGTTTGTATGATGAACCCTAATTAACTAGGTATTTAAAGTAGGATGCAGCCTGATCAAAAGCATGAGCTTAAGGCTACAAAACGTCTTAAGATGGAGCCCAGACACCCCTAGTGCAGTGGGTTCTAGATTCATGGATAAAGTGCATAAAATAATACCCTTGCACCTATTGATGGCTTGTGTATACTGGCGCTTGTAAACTAATTAAATGATGAATCATCTCTCATAAAAGGGCATCTCTGGACCCTGATGAAAAGCAACATTAAAAATTAATTAATAACAGTTTTATCCCCTTTTATCCAGCGTCGCATTCAAGAATGCTTTCAAGATATGGTGTGAGCTGGAGGAGAGGGGGGGGGGGGTTTGGAGAAAGGGGTGAATGTAGGGGCCAACGGTCTTGACTTAACAAATTCCCCAGCAGTCATGCAGTCAATACGTAGAATGTGCCTTATAAGAAATCTATTTAAAGCCTGCAGTTGAATACACTATATGGATTTTAATTTTTGCATGGTATTTTTTGAGTCTGTACAATTGTGTTTGTGATTTTAATGATGATTTGTGCAAGTAAAGAAATTTGGAAAAAAATAAAAATTAATTACATAGCCTTAACAAGTTAAAAGTTGTATGCAGTGAACCCAGCACAAACTGTACATGGAAATTAGTCTGGCTATTAAGGAGTACATTTACTAAGCAGTGATAAGAGCGGAGAAGTGAGCCAGTGGAGAAGTTGGCCATGGCAACCAATCAGCACTGAAGTAACATCTATAAGTTGCATACTATAAAATGATACAGAGCTGCTGATTGGTTGATGGGGAAATTTCTCCACTGGCTCACTTCTCCACTGTTATCACTGCTTAGTAAATGTTCCCCTAAAGAACAAATCACCACCTGTCATTAACGAGTTAATATGGTTCATAAACAAATGATGCTGCCTTTTTCATGCCTTCAGGTATACATTTTATTACCTACATGTAATACATTATATGAGACTACAGAGTAGTTTGAACATTTGTACAGTTTCAGTAGAATGCACCTAAACTCCAAGTATGAGTAGTATTGATATTGTTGTTTCTTTTAGTCCAATGTAAATTTACAGTAAGTTGTCCCATGTTTACTGTATATTAATCACATGTTAATGTCATGCAACTGTTTAGTGATGATCTCTAGACAAGGGACAGAGGGGAAACGCTTTTGTTGCTGATTCACCAATACAACATTCACAAATACAGGCTTCCATTGGGTAATGACAAGACCTGTCACTAGTAGAATCAGCATCTCTCACTGCAGATATGTGATAGACTTCCAAGCAATCCGTCTTCTTTTCCAGTATCTGGTAAGCAGGTCTACTGCGACCACCCGTAAACATTGCTCCCTATGACAACATTGAGCTCAATAGGCATTGTGTCAGCTGTCATCATTAGTTCTCATTTAAAGTCATTTACTGTATATCTAATTCATCCATTGTTCAGCTCTTTCAAATGTATTATGTTGCCATTACTGAAATCCCCACATAAAATGATTACTGATTTAGGAGCAGAAAACCACTTTCTGTCTTTCTATATTCACCTTTTTATTTTCTGTATACACGGTTTCTACAACAATTACAGATTCTCTGTTGATGTTACTTTATTCCAGATTTCAGCTCTTGCCCTGTTCTTTCACCTATTTAATAAAAAAAATCTACTTATCCCTTTCTCTATGTGTCAGATTTCTTAGAGGGTGTGTGTGGGGGGGGGGGGGTTTGTCCTATGCCTTGGAGGCCACTCACTCCAGGAGAATGGTTAACCCAGGGGTCACCTGATCTCTGTCTTTTCCTAATCAATGCTGACTCTCAGAATTGGAAGGAAAGCTGTCATCATCAACTTCTGCTGATCAATTCCCTAAAGGTCGCCCGGATCTTTGAAATGTATACCATGCTGGGATGAGCAAGTCTGTCAACAGGAAGGCAGACAAAGAACACTTGGGACACATCTGTTTTGGTTAGACCTGGAACCATCTTTATTTTTCTTTAGTTTATTTTGTATTTATTTTTTTCTAATAGTTCAGTTGTTGTAACATATTTAAACATTGATGGTTATTATATCACTTTGTCTAGGCAGTGTGTACTGCATATGAGAAACATACCATTTCTTAGATTTTTCTATTGTCATGTCTGCAAAGGCAGAGTTGCTTGTGAGAGGATAGGAAACATTGTATTTAATAGTACACAGCAGCCGGTGAGAGAGGAATCCAAACTTATCCATTGTGAAGAGTTATAAACTTTGCCAGATTGAACACAATGACAATATAAGATCAATGCCTTCTAAACCCACAAGAATGTTCCTAACACACTATGCATATGTCCTTCAGTACTGTATATCAGTGACTTGCAGTGAGGTCAATGGCTGGAGAGGCAGCGATTAGTATCAGAGCAAGATTTCCACACACATATACAGTATGAACCCGATAGCTCATGTGGGTGGGCATTATAGTAAGGTGCTACAGTAACCACTCAGCAGCACATGTCCCTGCATTGCAACTATCTTGATCATCGGTTTCTCCTTCATGTTGGCTGCTCCTGGTTGGGTGTTGGAGAATTTTCTGGATAGATCACCTGACACTTCATCAAGCCACGCCCCCTCAGTAAGGCAGATCTGATAGCTGCCTCCGCTTGTGCTTTTTTTCCTGCAGTATTATTGGCCGCAGTGCAGCCCCATCCCCAGCTCCAGGCAGGTTCCGACTATCAGAAGAGGCTCATGGCCTCTCCTTGACAGTCGCTGTACTTCCAGCTGAGCACTGGAAATATGGTGAGTTTTGACTATACAATGTTTAGAATAATAGAAATATGATATTTATAAGATATAAATGTATTCTTTGTATTATTTAAATTATTTTTATGGAGTATACTGGAGTATTACAGGGAAGCCCACCCTGACTGCACGTCACTGCTGTGTACTTACCTGGACACTAAAACCATACTCCCTGTTTTCATTGCACTTACTCTCCTACCACACCCAGCTCTACCTCTATTCCTCCGCTCTCCTACCTCCTCTCGTGTCGTCCTCTTTCCTAGTTCTCCTGGATATGTATCATCCTCCTCAAATATACACCTACTCCAAACATAGCTTTCCCAAAACAGCTGTGGATTAGACCTGCCGTTCCCTCTAAAGCAGAACAGTTTGTTTTTGTGTTTCTAAAATTAACCGTAACTGTGATTGATTTATACATGTGCTCCCAAGAATTCACTGTCTTCCTTTACATTTAATTCCACTATATGTAACTTATGTCAGAAACACTGACATTATGGAACAAGTAAGCTTCAGAAATACAGGCAATGGAAGGAGAAATGAATTTCAACAACCCCGATGCAGTTGAGAGGTCATTATGTCTACAGAATACCCTCATGAGTGGTTGACTTGAGATCTCACCAGATCCTGGACTTTGCCATAATTACTACCTACAGGCATGAAAAAAATCAGTTTTCTGGTACAAGCGTTACCATTTGTCCAGCGGCCTTAATAAATCTTGTGTTATTGTATTGCACTACGGTTGTGTCCACCCTCTTTGTTGCTGTACTTGTGGTGTTTTAATCACGGCATGAAAATAGCATGGGTTGGTATAGTAAGGCACGAGAGGATTCACGGCATGCAATACACAGCTTCACCTAGATTGCTCCACTAATGAAAACTATAGTGCTGAATACTATAGCGGTGGATGGATATGGCACTACAGAATACAATAGCAAGCTCTGACAGGCGATACTGTACAGTGTAAGCGTCGCACCACCAGTCTTTTTAATACAGTAATAGGCTGGGAAATCACTGGAGCAGCAGTCCACTACAAGTCTCAGCATGATAACATCTCATTTCATTAAACACTGCTGTTCGTCTTTATAGCGATTGTGCCATGGACGGCACAAGGTGCTATAAAAGTTGCACAGGCAGTGTTTAATAAAAATGAGGTGCTATCATGCTGAGACCTTTCTACCTAGCCCCCCAATACCAACCCCATCTTTAATCTCTAAGGGACGTCATCACTGCAGAAACTGCTGCTAGCCCCTTGGAGAACATCTTCATTCAGTCATTGTCTTGATTGTCACTATTTTACTTGCAGATGTAAAAAATATATCAGCATAATATTGGTAATAGAATACAATTATAAAATGTTTTTGTAATCCAGTAGAGGTTATTATTATGTATATATTAACAATTATTCACTTTAATTATTATTCACATTTACCATTTATACACTAAGCGCACTATTTTTGATCAGTGATTACCCAGAATCCACAATCTACATTGTCTGTATATTCTTATTAATGTTCATTTAAATGCACTTATTTAACACCACTGTATTACACATACAAAAAAATGAATAACGTCTCACTAAACTGAAACTAAAGGCCCATACACACTGGCCGATATTGAACGGCCAATATATGCGGGTCCATCGGCCAGTGTGTACGGGTGATATGTAGGTGAACTCCATCGTTCACAGACATATCGCGTCGGCCCTGCAGCACAGCCGATGGCCAATATATCTAGCGATAAACTGGCGCATCGCTGTGTGTGTACGGCGACCAGCCGACCGCCTGTACACATGCTGCGGCAGCCGGCGGTGATAGACAGCTGAGCTGGGCAGGTGTGTGTACACGCCCGCCCAGTTCATGACGTCAGGCCCCGATTGATCAGGCAATGTGTATGCACAGCACACTGCCCGATCCGTCCATAGATATATCTGAAGATCAATTGATCTGCAGATATATCTATCAGTGTGTACCCACCTTTAGAGATTTCAAAATATCTTACAAAGTAGTTATATTTCCCCATACTGTGTTACCCAATAAAGATGTTCTTCACCTGGTCGGCAGTGTCACTCTAACTTTTTTTAATTGCCAGGTTTCTTCACTTTCTATGAAAGAGCATTGTCAGAAATTGTTGTTCATACAAATTGGTTAAATCCGTGATTTCATCAATTTGTCTGAAAGACAGGTTCTGTCCATTTTGCAGTGTTTGGGAGCAAATGTTCGATTGTCATTTGCTTTCATCCATTACCAGATTTTCTTTCCAACCAGCCAGATCTGGCAGATAATTGTAAAGTGTATGCCCAGCATTAGTAGTCAAAGGGCCACAGAACAGTACTAAATAGCTTACCCATGTCCAGGGTGAGATGAAGGGCATTAAGTATCGTATCTTATATTTGGTTATATGGATCCTAAACCCTGACTGTGAGTAAGGAGATGGGAAAACCAGACTGGTGGGCTATTATGTTATGAATCTTTAAGATATATTAATTGCCACTACCAGGCTTCTCTTCATCTGCAAGTCAAGTACCCTTGTACTCAGGGGTGTAGCGAGGGTGGCTCCGGTGGAGGGTGAGCTCCGGCACCTAAAAAGTTAGAGGGTGCGCTGATCTGGGGAAGTCAGTTTTAGGGCTTTATTTTCATTCAGAGATTGGGGGGGGGTCACATTTGGGGCTTTATTTTTATTGAGGAATTGGGGGGTTGTGAGGTCAGGTCAGTCAGGGCATAATGTTTTTAATTTATTTGAATTAAATAGTTAAATACAGCTACTTCACTCCACTAGATTGTTAGCTCTTCAGCGTAGGGCCCTCTTTCCTCTTGTTGTCAAAACCCTCTTCTCTACACATTTCACTCACAGCTCTCCCCTACTCAGCAACCAGCCTTTTCTCCTGCTGGTAAAGGCTCATCTCTATCTATGGCCACCAGCCCCAAGTAGTACGATGATTACTCCCTCGCTACTTACATCTTAGCTGTATTATGTATTGAGAATTGTGGTGTTATTTGTTACCTGTACACTATTTTTGTTATTTATTTACTGTAATGCTAAGTTTTATCTCCCTGTACTGTCCTTTGTACAGCGCTGCGGAACACTTGTGGTGCCTTATAAATAAAATATAATAATAATAATAATAATAATAATATTTATATAGCAGCTCTACCGTGGTGTAATGTGTATAAGAGGCTATACTGTGTGGCGTAACGTGTATAAGGGGCTCTACTGTATAGCATAATGTGTATAAGGGGTACTACTGTGTGGTGCAATGTGTATAATGGACACTACTGTGCGGTGTAATGTGAATTGGTACTGTTCTGTGGCCACGCACCTTTCCAATAAAGCCATTATTTATTTATTATTACCAGTTATTTATATAGCGCACACATATACCGCAGAACTTCATAGAGACTATTTCCCCATTCAAATCAGTCCCTGCCCCATGGAAACCTAATTTTTGTTGGGAGCTAAATAACCTACCAGTATATTTTTGTATTGTGGGAGGAAACCCATGCAAGCATGGGGAGAATATACAAACTCCACACAGAAAGGGCTGTGAATCAAACCCATGACTTTAGTGCTGTGAGGTAGTATAACTAACCATTACACCATCCGTATTGCCATGACCCTATATTGTTGTTGCAAGCCTTCGGCACACAGTGACTTATTTTAAACATCGAGGCACCCAAAGGAAAATTCTGCCCTGAGCTAAGCAAGGTCTAGAACCGTCCCTGTCACCAATTTAGGGTTTTTAAATGTTTCTTTTCAAATGTAACATGCCACCACATGTTGGCTAGGCCCCATTTCATTACAGGGGAGGGGGCGCCAAAACATACCCTTGCTCCGGGCACCATGGCGCCTAGCTACACCCCTCCTTGAACTGATTTAATGGATAATAACCATTTCACACCTTGACCCCCTCAATGAAATGAAACATTTCTAAACCAAAGGTACTGTATATCATTGTAGAAAAATGGACCTCCAGTAAAAGTGATTACAGTACTGAATTACTGCAATGCTTCTTATAGAGACAATTTTTATAGATCACCACCAAGATGTTAGATAAGTACCCAAAGGGAGAGGTGAGTGGATATAAATTCCATATTTACAAATGTAATATCTGACAAAATTGAATTCATACAGTAATTTTTTTTGCCCTACATAAAATAATTTGAGTCGCTATTGCAGTAACTTTAATTAAATATTTAAATATGCAGATTTTTTTGCCCATCACTTATTTTTCAGGTTGAATTATAATTTAGGAATTCCTATATTTTGCAGTGTAAATTATGATTTCATTCCGCAGGATAATTTTCAAGGATGAATTAGAAGTACAATTTTTCCATTCAGCTAATTTAAATAGCAACATTTGACAAGTGGAAACATTTGAAGCGATAATACATGGTGCTGGAATAGGCTGTTACTGAAACACCTTTGCCAGTCAATTTTTTGCAGTTGAATAAAGGATTGACTGTACAGTATTATGGGGTGTGCTCTTCTAATGGATTGTGGCCTACTGGCAATTGTGATTTTCCATTCCTAAGTAAAAGTCTCCCCAGGCAGCAAAATAACAGCAGTAAAGTCACCTAAGCTTAAAGTACTGAGAAATGCACAGAAAAATGATATTGCCTATTAATATGTCAGATACAATTTCAAATATATTATTTCAATATGTACTGTGTATACAACACAATATAAATTACTATTAAATATTATTGTACTTACTTACAACTTCCAATACTTTAAGTATGGGTTATTTTGTTTTTCTGAGCTCAGAAAGCCACCTAGTGGTACAGGAAGAGTAGTGCAATAGATAACTGATGGTAACTGATGGAAAGCCTTTACAATGGGAGATATTGTAAAGCTTGCTGAGCATACTAACTATAGAGAACTGGTTGTTGTGTTACACATCTAGAATATTGATGAAGGATATAGTGGGGGAATTGGTTTCAAAAAATAAAGGTTGTAGTGATTGAGTCTTATTCCTAACCAGTAACCTAAAGTCCATAATGCTCTGTATGCTTGTAAGAAAATAAGAAGAGGAGGCTGCATCATCTGTGCCCTGCTGGTACTGTTAGGTATGTTGGGAAGCTAGTAGAGTAAATGCATGAACTCGCAGTAAGACTTTAATGAGGCTAAGGTGAGGGTGTTGGGGAAAACTCCAGTAAATTATTAATTGTGGCATAAAATAATTGAGTTAACGTATAATAAAGTGATTTGCTTCTTACAAAGAGTAATCTACTGAAAAACATGATGTTACAGAGACCCTCTGAGAAGCAGTCCATCTCGGTTCCGGTATGAATGGTCGACCATGTTATGGTCGACAGTCATTAGGTCGACCACTATTGGTCGACATTGAAATGGTCGACATGGACACATGATCGACACATGAAAATGGTCGACACGTGAAAGGTCGACACATGAAACGGTCGACATGAGTTTTTTTACTTTTTTGGGTGTCGTTTTTTGCGTAAAGTGACTGGGAACCCCAATTAGTGCACCGCGTCCCCTCGCATGGCTCGCTTCGCTCGCCATGCTTCGGGCATGGTGCCTTCGCTCCGCTACCGATTCGCCCGGCACAGATTACCGTTCCAATCGTAGTCCACGTGGATCGTAAAGTATGGAAAAGTTCCCCAAAAGAAAAAAAAGTTAAAAAACTCATGTCGACCTTTTCATGTGTCGACCTTCCATGTGTCGACCATTTTCATGTGTCGACCATGTCAATGTCGACCAATAGTGGTCGACCTAATGACTGTCGACCATAACATGGTCGACCATGTGAACGGATACCGTCCATCTCTGAATCAGACCTCTAGATGTCGTAGACATAACTGACATGCACTTGCCTAATAAATTCTGATTGTTTTAGATTTGATTCTACATTTACAGGCTCATGAGCAGAAATATTACTACAATACATGTTACCAACAACCTACTTCTTAAGATTCATAATGACACTCATCTGGACACTACAATGATGTTGTGTAAAATTAGTGCAGTGTTCTTTCAAAAGATAGAGTGGCTGGATTCAGTGGCTTGTACAGTATGTGTCACCCTGTGCCCTTCCTCCATGTCTGTGGCCAATGTTTATAGTATGTTTACTGTACATCCACATTCAGCCATACCGCTGTACACTATAGAGTTTTACCCTACTCTGTAATAAACGCTTATTTTCATTTTGTACCTCTTATTACACTTCAGATTACTTAAATTATGTTGACATTGCACTTAGAAGAATCAACATAACTTTATCCCACACTTCAGATGTAAAATGTAAGGTTGTTACTTTTATTTCCAAAACCTAGCCAAACAAATAAAATGTACAATTAAAATTTCATTTAATAGTGGAATGTAAGGCATGTTCCCATTTCTGACTATGGGCCTTATTCAGCATTGTGATTGCTTACCGACGATTTTGCGCACAGTGTGCACGCGCAGAAGCTGCACTGCACATGCGTACAGTGAGATGCAAATGCATATCACTAATGCGAACAGCTCTGACTGATTAACAGGCAAAGGCGTTTGCTGGGCGGTCTGGGAAAGGGGGGAGAGATGCAGTGTTGTGGGGGCATGTCAGTTCAAACGAGGCGGGTTGGCCCCTATTTGGGCGCGTCCGCGTGACATCACATGCGGCACGGACAACTGAAAACCTGGACATCCTGCATCTGCCTTTGCAGTGATGCTGCAACTCATGCTGAATAAGGTCCTATATTCTCTACCACACAAGTTAATAGTAATAATTCTTAAACGTACTGTAGATCATTGACATCTAAAGTGAGATCATTAAAAATGTACATATAAAAATACATGTTTTCTCCGGTCAGTTAACGTTCATCTTATTCCTAATCATTCATGGAGAAATAAAACAAAAAGACTTACTACATTTTGAAGTATGATCTGAATAATGCCACACTGCGGTATTTATTAATTAAGTTCTTAAGGACCTTACAATGTAATAAAATTGTAGAAGACTAGGAGACATACAGTACATACATGCATGGAGTTCACTTCAGCATTCCAATGGCTGATAAATAAATATAACATACTGTATAACACTTTAAAGACACATTAAGCACAGCCCTGAAAAAACGGGTCTACTATGGTATGCCGGCGGTATACCGGCAGTGGGGCGAACGCAAAAGAGCCCCTTGCAGGCTCGCTATACACGCTATTTATTCTCCCTCCAGGGGTGTCGTGGACACCCCAAGAGGGAAAATAGTTGTTGGTATGCCGGCTGTCGGGATTCCGGCACCGGTAAGCTGAGTAGGCAGTCGCGGGGCGTGTCAATGGCGTTACGGTGGCTTTTCCAGGGCGCGGTCTGGATAACGCAGGCATGTCCGGACCGTTTGCGGGGTGGGCCATGGCGGCTGTGTGACGTCACTAGGCTGCATAGGCAGGGAGCTACTCGGCAGGTGCAAAAGCATCACCGCTGCACATCTGCTGGGGAAGGGGTGGGGGTAGGGCCTAGCATGCGGGGCGGACTAGCCCTGTGCAGAGCGTTTACGATCAGCTCTGAATTAGGCCCTATGTTACCTTCCCTGCACTGTGATTCCTGGGACATGCGCTCCAGAATGTTGGCCGCACAGCATTCTGAGGCGCGACTCAGGAAGTGATGTCGGTGGTCAGAGACCACCACATCACTCCAGGGGATCTAAGGAAACCAGAGGAGAACACATATCCTCATCTACAGTACATGACAGGGGACACAGCAGGCAGTGCGTTGCATGTAATGCGACCTGACCAGGTAACGTACTCCTGGCTCCAATCGCATCACACGTGGCAGTGCCAGGCAAGAGGTTAATGGCCTGATTTAGACTTGTAGTTATGCTGATGTTTTGGCAGATGAGAAATACTTGGTAATGTGTGCATAAATTGCACTGTGTATGCATCCGGGTACATGTACTGTAGTCGTGCTCTGCATCTTTTTATACACAAAGTGATTGACAGTCAGGGAGCATTTGGAGGAGGAAAGGGGGAGTGGTGGCAAAAACCAGACGGTATATCACAGCTTGCATCTGCTATCCTGTACGCAATAAACATGGCTCCAGCATCTCAGTACACGCGCCCATTCTGCGTGACCGGAAGGCTGATTAATGAAGGATCTGCGACCAGCGCTGTATGTTTGTATGTAGTCGGATCTGCAAAGCCACCTGTTAATACAAACACATTTGCAGCATGGTGGCATTAGCGTGCATCTCTGAAACAGGCCCTGAGGTATTAAGCAATAATATAAACTAATTAGAAAGAAATGTATTTAACAAAAGTGCATATTTTCTAGAAGTACACAACACCACACACAGGAATAACATTGTGACTGTATAAAGGCAGCTGTGTTTCCTTTGTCCTTTAAGAGAGTTAACAAAAATGATCATTAATGAAGAAGCTGAGTTTATGCAATCCATATGAATGTCAAAAGTCTTGGTATATTTAATCATTCAGATGCAGCAAACCTACAGTAGAGGTAGCTACACATTTATTTACCTGTGTAACAGTGGGTTCAACACAAATCACAATCACACCAGTTTTTCCAAAAATCTTTGTGAAGTTATATTTGCAGTACATGTTTTTATTATTATTTGTGCAACCAATCTGCATAGCTGAGTAAATATTAGCTTGATTGTCGTTCACATTTTATTATAAATAACATACTGTACAAGATGTTCTATATACAGAGTACAAGTTCCGTTTTGTTCTAGCTTGCCATCCACAGTGTGAAGGTTATTAGAAGGCTGGGGAGAGTAATGGAAGGATCCAGTCCTAGGCAGAGAATTAGCACCAGTCCTGAAGTGGCAGAAGCAATCACACTCCTCTGATCTCTAATAATCCTCTTTACGGTCTCACAAAACTAGGAAACAATACAAATATTTGTTAGAGTCATTACAGTTTAATCAGTTTGAGAATATTCACACTACTATTTTTTCACAGTTGTTAATCCCTTTAATTAACAATGAACAATAGTCATCACATAACAGTAATGTCATATGCGCTACGATAACACGCTGCAGTATCATATCAGGTCAGGCAGCTCTGTGCCACTGCCAGCATTACTTCTACTAGCACATTTTCCTCACTGCAGATCTTTGTATTGTCCCCAGAGTGAGCATATTGTCCCCATAGTGTGAGTAGTGTCCCCAAAGTGAGAGCATTGTCCCCAAAGTGAGAGCATTGTCCCCAAAGTGAGAGTATTGACCCAAAAGTGAGAGAATTGTCCCCAAAGTGAAAGTATTGTCCCCATAGTGAGAGTTTTGTCCCAAAAGTGAGAGTATTGTCCCCATAGTGAGAGTACTGTCCCCATAGTAAGAGTATTGTCACCATAGTGAGAGTACTGTCTCCAAAGTGAGAGTATTGTCCCCATAGTGAGAGTATTGTCCCCAAAGTGAGATTATTTCCCCCATTATGAGAGTATTGTCCCCAAAGTGAGAAGTGGATTGTCCCCATAGTGAGAGTATTTTCCCCATAATGAGAGTATTGTCCCCAAAGTGTGAGTATTGTCCCAAAAGTGAGAGCATTGTCCCCATAGCGAGAGTATTGTCCCCATAATAAGTGTATTGTCCCCAAAATGAGAGTATTGTCCCAAAAGTGAGAGCATTGTCCCCAAAGTGAGAGTATTGTCCCCATAGTAAGAGTATTGTCCCAAAAGTGAGTATATTGCCCCCATAGGGAGAGTATTGTTTCCATAATGAGAGTATTGTCCCCAAAGTGAGAGTATTGTCCCAAAAGTGAGAGTATTGTCCCCATAGTGAGAGTATTGTCCCCATAGTGAGAGTATTGTCCCCATAGTGAAAATATTGTCCCCAAAGTGAGAGTATTGTCCCAAAAGAGAGAATATTGTCCCCATAGTAAGAGTATTGTCCCCCTATTGAGAGTATTGTCCCCAAAGTGACAGTTTTGTCCGAAAAGTGAGAGTATTGTCCCCATATTGAGAGTATTGTACCCAAAGTGAGAGTATTGTCCAAATGTGACAGTATTGTCCCCATAGTAAGAGTATTGTCGCTATAGTGAGAGTATTGTCCCCATAGTGAGAGTACTGTCCCAAAAGTGAGAGCATTGTTCCCAAAGTGAGAGTATTGTCCCCATAGTGAGAGTATTGTCCCCAAAGTGAGAGTATTGTCCCCATATTGAGAGTATTTTCCCCAAAGTGAGAGTATTGTCCCCAAAATGAGAATAGGATTGTCCCCATAGTGAGAGTACTGTCCCCATAGTGAGAGTACTGTCTCCACAATGAGAGTATTATCCCCATAGTGAGAGTATTGTCTCTATAGTGAGAGTATTGTCTCCAAAGTGAGAGTATTGTCCCAAAAGTGAGAGTACTGTCCCAAAAGTGAGAGCATTGTCCCCATAGCAAGAGTATTGTCCCCAAAGTGAGAGTATTGTACCCATAGTGAGCATATTGTCCCCAAAGTGAGAGTATTGTCTCCACAGTGAGAGTATTGTCCCCATAGTAAGAGTATTGTCCCCATAGTGAGAGCATTGTCCCCAAAGTGAGAGTATTGTCCCCATAGTAAGAGTATTGTCCCAAAAGTGAGAGTATTGTCCCGATAGTAAGAGTATTGTCGCCATAGTGAGAGTATTGTCCCCATAATGAGAGTATTGTCCCAAAAGTGAGAGTATTGTCTCCAAAGTGAGAGTATTGTCCCCATAGTGAGAGTATTGTCCCCAAAGTGAGAGTATTGTCCCCATTATGAGAGTATTATCCCCAAAGTGAGATTATTTCCCCCAAAGTGAGAGTATTTTCCCCAAAGTGAGAAGAGGATTGTCCCCATAGTGAGAGTATTTTCCCCATAATGAGAGTATTGTCCCAAAAGTGAGAGCATTGTCCCCAAAGTGAGAGTATTGTCCCTATAGTAAGAGTATTGTCCCAAAAGTGAGTATATTGCCCCCATAGGGAGAGTATTGTTCCCATAATGAGAGTATTGTCCCCAAAGTGAGAGTATTGTCCCAAAAGTAAGAGTATTGTCCCCATAGTGAAAGTATTGTCCCCAAAGTGAGAGTATTGTCCCAAAAGTGAGAGTTTTGTCTCCATAGTAAGAGTATTGTCCCCATAGGGAGAGCATTGTCCCAAAAGTGAGAGTATTGTCCCAAAAGTGAGAGCATTGTCCCCAAATTGAGATTATTGTCCCCCTATTGAGAGTATTGTCCCCAAATGTGACAGTTTTGTCCGAAAAGTGAGAGTATTGTCCCCATATTGAGAGTATTGTCCCCAAAGTGAGAGTATTGTCCAAATGTGATAGTATTGTCCCCATAGTAAGAGTATTGTCGCCATAGTGAGAGTATTGTCCCCATAGTGAGAGTACTGTCCCAAAAGTGAGAGCATTGTCCCCAAAGTGAGAGTATTGTCCCCATAGTGAGAGTATTGTCCCCAAAGTGAGAGTATTGTCCCCATAGTGAGAGTATTTTCCCCAAAGTGAGAGTATTGTCCCCAAAATGAGAAGAGGATTGTCCCCATAGTGAGAGTACTGTCCCCATAGTGAGAGTACTGTCTCCACAATGAGAGTATTGTCCCCATAGTGAGAGTATTGTCCCTATAGTGAGAGTATTGTCTCCAAAGTGAGAGAATTGTCCCAAAAGTGAGAGTATTGTCCCAAAAGTGAGAGCATTGTCCCCATAGCGAGAGTATTGTCCCCAAAGTGAGAGTATTGTACCCATAGTGAGCGTATTGTCCCCAAAGTGAGAGTATTGTCTCCATAGTGAGAGTATTGTCCCCATAGTAAGAGTATTGTCCCTATAGTGAGAGCATTATCCCCAAAGTGAGAGTATTGTCTCCATATTGAGAGCATTGTCCCAAAGTGAGAGTATTGTCTCCAAAGTGAGAGTATTGTCCCCATAGTGAGAGTATTGTCCCCAAAGTGAGAGTATTGTCCCAAAAGTGAGAGTATTGTCCCCATAGTGAAAGTATTGTCCCCAAAGTGAGAGTATTGTCCCCAAAGTGAGAGTATTGTCCCAAAAGTGAGAGTATTGTCCCGATAGTAAGAGAATTGTCGCCATAGTGAGAGTATTGTCCCCAAAATGAGAATAGGATTGTCCCCATAGTGAGAGTACTGCCCCCATAGTGAGAGTACTGTCTCCACAATGAGAGTATTATCCCCATAGGGAGAGTATTGTCCCTATAGTGAGAGTATTGTCTCCAAAGTGAGAGTATTGTCCCAAAAGTGAGAGTGCTGTCCCAAAAGTGAGAGCATTGTCCCCATAGCAAGAGTATTGTCCCCAAAGTGAGAGTATTGTACCCATAGTGAGCATATTGTCCCCAAAGTAAGAGTATTGTCTCCACAGTGAGAGTATTGTCCCCATAGTAAGAGTATTGTCCCCATAGTGAGAGCATTGTCCCCAAAGTGAGAGTATTGTCCCCATAGTAAGAGTATTGTCCCAAAAGTGAGAGTATTGTCCCGATAGTAAGAGTATTGTCGCCATAGTGAGAGTATTGTCCCCATAGTGAGAGTATTGTCCCAAAAGTGAGAGTATTGTCTCCAAAGTGAGAGTATTGTCCCCATAGTGAGAGTATTGTCCCCAAAGTGAGAGTATTGTCCCCATTATGAGAGTATTATCCCCAAAGTGAGATTATTTCCCCCAAAGTGAGAGTATTTTCCCCAAAGTGAGAAGAGGATTGTCCCCATAGTGAGAGTATTTTCCCCATAATGACAGTATTGTCCCAAAAGTGAGAGCATTGTCCCCAAAGTGAGAGTATTGTCCCTATAGTAAGAGTATTGTCCCAAAAGTGAGTATATTGCCCCCATAGGGAGAGTATTGTTCCCATAATGAGAGTATTGTCCCCAAAGTGAGAGTATTGTCCCAAAAGTAAGAGTATTGTCCCCATAGTGAAAGTATTGTCCCCAAAGTGAGAGTATTGTCCCAAAAGTGAGAGTTTTGTCTCCATAGTAAGAGTATTGTCCCCATAGGGAGAGCATTGTCCCAAAAGTGAGAGTATTGTCCCAAAAGTGAGAGCATTGTCCCCAAATTGAGATTATTGTCCCCCTATTGAGAGTATTGTCCCCAAATGTGACAGTTTTGTCCAAAAAGTGAGAGTATTGTCCCCATATTGAGAGTATTGTCCACAAAGTGAGAGTATTGTCCAAATGTGATAGTATTGTCCCCATAGTAAGAGTATTGTCGCCATAGTGAGAGTATTGTCCCCATAGTGAGAGTACTGTCCCAAAAGTGAGAGCATTGTCCCTAAAGTGAGAGTATTGTCCCCATAGTGAGAGTATTGTCCCCAAAGTGAGAGTATTGTCCCCATAGTGAGAGTATTTTCCCCAAAGTGAGAGTATTGTCCCCAAAATGAGAAGAGGATTGTCCCCATAGTGAGAGTACTGTCCCCATAGTGAGAGTACTGTCTCCACAATGAGAGTATTGTCCCCATAGTGAGAGTATTGTCCCTATAGTGAGAGTATTGTCTCCAAAGTGAGAGAATTGTCCCAAAAGTGAGAGTATTGTCCCAAAAGTGAGAGCATTGTCCCCATAGCGAGAGTATTGTCCCAAAAGTGAGAGTACTGTCCCAAAAGTGAGAGCATTGTCCCCATAGCAAGAGTATTGTCCCCAAAGTGAGAGTATTGTACCCATAGTGAGCATATTGTCCCCAAAGTGAGAGTACTGTCTCCACAGTGAGAGTATTGTCCCCATAGTAAGAGTATTGTCCCCATAGTGAGAGCATTGTCCCCAAAGTGAGAGTATTGTCCCCATAGTAAGAGTATTGTCCCAAAAGTGAGAGTATTGTCCCGATAGTAAGAGTATTGTCGCCATAGTGAGAGTATTGTCCCCATAGTGAGAGTATTGTCCCAAAAGTGAGAGTATTGTCTCCAAAGTGAGAGTATTGTCCCCATAGTGAGAGTATTGTCCCCAAAGTGAGAGTATTGTCCCCATTATGAGAGTATTATCCCCAAAGTGAGATTATTTCCCCCAAAGTGAGAGTATTTTCCCCAAAGTGAGAAGAGGATTGTCCCCATAGTGAGAGTATTTTCCCCATAATGAGAGTATTGTCCCAAAAGTGAGAGCATTGTCCCCAAAGTGAGAGTATTGTCCCTATAGTAAGAGTATTGTCCCAAAAGTGAGTATATTGCCCCCATAGGGAGAGTATTGTTCCCATAATGAGAGTATTGTCCCCAAAGTGGGAGTATTGTCCCAAAAGTAAGAGTATTGTCCCCATAGTGAAAGTATTGTCCCCAAAGTGAGAGTATTGTCCCAAAAGTGAGAGTTTTGTCTCCATAGTAAGAGAATTGTCCCCATAGGGAGAGCATTGTCCCAAAAGTGAGAGCATTGTCCCCAAATTGAGATTATTGTCCCCCTATTGAGAGTATTGTCCCCAAATGTGACAGTTTTGTCCGAAAAGTGAGAGTATTGTCCCCATATTGAGAGTATTGTCCCCAAAGTGAGAGTATTGTCCAAATGTGATAGTATTGTCCCCATAGTAAGAGTATTGTCGCCATAGTGAGAGTATTGTCCCCATAGTGAGAGTACTGTCCCAAAAGTGAGAGCATTGTCCCTAAAGTGAGAGTATTGTCCCCATAGTGAGAGTATTGTCCCCAAAGTGAGAGTATTGTCCCCATAGTGAGAGTATTTTCCCCAAAGTGAGAGTATTGTCCCCAAAATGAGAAGAGGATTGTCCCCATAGTGAGAGTACTGTCCCCATAGTGAGAGTACTGTCTCCACAATGAGAGTATTGTCCCCATAGTGAGAGTATTGTCCCTATAGTGAGAGTATTGTCTCCAAAGTGAGAGAATTGTCCCAAAAGTGAGAGTATTGTCCCAAAAGTGAGAGCATTGTCCCCATAGCGAGAGTATTGTCCCCAAAGTGAGAGTATTGTACCCATAGTGAGCGTATTGTCCCCAAAGTGAGAGTATTGTCTCCATAGTGAGAGTATTGTCCCCATAGTAAGAGTATTGTCCCTATAGTGAGAGCATTATCCCCAAAGTGAGAGTATTGTCCCCATATTGAGAGTATTGTCCCAAAGTGAGAGTATTGTCTCCAAAGTGAGAGTATTGTCCCCATAGTGAGAGTATTGTCCCCAAAGTGAGAGTATTGTCCCAAAAGTGAGAGTATTGTCCCCATAGTGAAAGTATTGTCCCCAAAGTGAGAGTATTGTCCCCAAAGTGAGAGTATTGTCCCAAAAGTGAGAGTATTGTCCCGATAGTAAGAGAATTGTCGCCATAGTGAGAGTATTGTCCCCAAAATGAGAATAGGATTGTCCCCATAGTGAGAGTACTGCCCCCATAGTGAGAGTACTGTCTCCACAATGAGAGTATTATCCCCATAGTGAGAGTATTGTCCCTATAGTGAGAGTATTGTCTCCAAAGTGAGAGTATTGTCCCAAAAGTGAGAGTACTGTCCCAAAAGTGAGAGCATTGTCCCCATAGCAAGAGTATTGTCCCCAAAGTGAGAGTATTGTACCCATAGTGAGCATATTGTCCCCAAAGTGAGAGTATTGTCTCCACAGTGAGAGTATTGTCCCCATAGTAAGAGTATTGTCCCCATAGTGAGAGCATTGTCCCCAAAGTGAGAGTATTGTCCCCATAGTAAGAGTATTGTCCCAAAAGTGAGAGTATTGTCCCGATAGTAAGAGTATTGTCGCCACAGTGAGAGTATTGTCCCCATAGTGAGAGTATTGTCCCAAAAGTGAGAGTATTGTCTCCAAAGTGAGAGTATTGTCCCCATAGTGAGAGTATTGTCCCCAAAGTGAGAGTATTGTCCCCATTATGAGAGTATTATCCCCAAAGTGAGATTATTTCCCCCAAAGTGAGAGTATTTTCCCCAAAGTGAGAAGAGGATTGTCCCCATAGTGAGAGTATTTTCCCCATAATGAGAGTATTGTCCCCAAAGTGAGAGCATTGTCCCCAAAGTGAGAGTATTGTCCCTATAGTAAGAGTATTGTCCCAAAAGTGAGTATATTGCCCCCATAGGGAGAGTATTGTTCCCATAATGAGAGTATTGTCCCCAAAGTGAGAGTATTGTCCCAAAAGTAAGAGTATTGTCCCCATAGTGAAAGTATTGTCCCCAAAGTGAGAGTATTGTCCCAAAAGTGAGAGTTTTGTCTCCATAGTAAGAGAATTGTCCCCATAGGGAGAGCATTGTCCCAAAAGTGAGAGTATTGTCCCAAAAGTGAGAGCATTGTCCCCAAATTGAGAGTATTGTCCCCCTATTGAGAGTATTGTCCCTAAAGTGAGAGCTTTGTTCCAAAAGTGAGAGTATTGTCCCCATATTGAGAGTATTGTCCCCAAAGTGAGAGTATTGTCCCAAAGTGAGAGTATTGTCCCCATAGTAAGAGTATTGTCGCCATACTGAGAGTATTGTCCCCATAGTGAGAGTACTGTCCCAAAAGTGAGAGCATTGTCCCCAAAGTAAGATTATTGTCCCCATAGTGAGAGTATTGTCCCCAAAGTGAGAGTATTGTCCCCATAGTGAGAGTATTTTCCCCAAAGTGAGAGTATTGTCCCCAAAATGAGAAGATTGCCCCCATAGTGAGAGAACTGTCCCCATAGTGAGAGTACTGTCTCCACAGTGAGAGTATTGTCCCCATATTGAGAGTATTGTCCCCAAAGTGAGAGTATTGTCCCGATAGTAAGAGTATTGTCGCCATAGTGAGAGTATTGTCCCCATAGTGAGAGTATTGTCTCCAAAGTGAGAGTATTGTCCCCATAGTGAGAGTATTGTCCCCAAAGTGAGAGTATTGTCCACATTATGAGAGTATTGTCCCCAAAGTGAGATTATTTCCCCCAAAGTGAGAGTATTTTCCCCAGAGTGAGAAGAGGATTGTCCCCATAGTGAGAGTATTTTCCCCATAATGAGAGTATTGTCCCCAAAGTGTGAGTATTGTCCCAAAAGTGAGAGCATTGTCCCCATAGCGAGAGTATTGTCCCCATAATAAGAGTATTGTCCCAAAAGTGAGAGTATTGTTCCTATAGTAAGAGTATTGTCCCAAAAGTGAGTATATTGCCCCCATAGGGAGAGTATTGTTCCCATAATGAGAGTATTGTCTCCAAAGTGAGAGTATTGTCCCAAAAGTGAGAGTATTGTCCCCATAGTGAGAGTATTGTCCCCATAGTGAGAGTATTGTGCCCATAGTGAAAGTATTGTCCCCAAAGTGAGAGTATTGTCCCAAAAGTGAGAGTATTGTCCCCATAGTAAGAGTATTGTCCCCATAGGGAGAGCATTGTCCCAAAAGTGAGAGTATTGTCCCAAAAGTGAGAGCATTGTCCCCAAATTGAGAGTATTGTCCCCCTATTGAGAGTATTGTCCCCAAAGTGAGAGCTTTGTCCAAAAAGTGAGAGTACTGTCCCCATATTATTATTATTATTATTATCCTTTATTTATATGGCGCCACAAGAGTTCCGCAGCGCCCAATTACAGAGTACATAAGCACATAATCAAAACAGGAAAACAGTGACTTACAGTTGACGACAATATAGGACAAGTACAGGGTAACTAAGCATAACTACACCAGTGAATGACAGAGATAAGTTCCAGGTGGCCAAAAACTGCGAAATTTGGGCAGTTGAGGATTATTAAAGTAAGAAAAGGATAAGCACATGAGGGAAGAGGGCCCTACTCGTGAGAGCTTACATTCTAAGGTGCGGGGTAGACAGACAGGGGTGACACAGATGGGGTACATAGAGAGCGTGGAACAGAGGGTTAGGATGAGATTTGGCTGGGTTTGGTAAAGAAATGGGTCTTAAGAGCCTGTTTGAAGTTTTGTAGAGAGGTGGAGAGTCTGAGGGGGAGAGGTAAAGAATTCCAGAAGAAGAGAGCAGCACGTGAAAAATCTTGGAGATAGGAGTGGGAGCAAGTAATCAGAAGACAGGAGAGTCGGCGTGCATTAGCAGAGCGAAACGGACGGGTGGGAAAGTAAAGGGAGATAAGGTCAGGGATGTAACTGGGAGAGGACTGGGTGAGTGCTTTGTAAGTGAGTGTGAGAAGTTTGAATTGGATTCTGAAAGGGAAGGGAAGCCAGTGAAGGGCTTGTAGGAGAGGGGAGGTGGACGTAGTGCGTTTGGTGAGGAAGATAAGCCGGGCAGCGGCATTGAGGATAGATTGGAGTGCAGAGAGGTAATTGTCAGGGAGGCCAGTTAGGAGGAGATTACAGTAGTCCAGTCTGGAAATAATCAGTGAGTGAATAATGATCTTAGTGGCATCCTGGGTGAGAAAAGGTCTGATCCTGGAAATGTTTTTGAGATGAAAATGACAGATTTGTGAGAGGTGCTGAATGTGTGGTTTGACGGAGAGGGAGGAGTCAAGGATTACACCAAGACAGCGTACTTGGGGGCTAGAGGAGATAGTTGTGCCATCAATGGATAGTGAGATTGTGGGAGGTGAGGTTGTGCGGGAGGGTGGGAAGATGATCAGCTCAGTGTTAGACATGTTGAGTTTAAGAAAGCGCTGGGACATCCAGGAAGAGATAGCAGAAAGACAGTTAGAGGTACAAGTGAGGAGAGCTGTGGAGAGATCAGGGGAGGAGAGGTAGATTTGAATGTCATCAGCATAGAGGTGATACTGGAAGTTAAAAGAACTAATGAGTTCACCTAAAGAGGACGTATAGAGAGAGAAAAGGAGAGGACCAAGAACAGAACCTTGGGGGACACCAACAGTTAGTGGAAGTGGGGGTGAGGTAGCATCATGAGAGGAGACAGAGAAGGAACGATCAGAGAGGTAGGAGGACAGCCAGAAGAGGGCAGTATTGCGTAGACCAAGAGAGTGAAGAATTTGCAGAAGGAGAGGGTGGTCCACAGTGTCAAAAGCAGCAGAGAGGTCAAGAAGAATAAGCAGAGAGTAGTGGCCCTTAGATTTGGCTGCATGGAGGTCATTTGCAGACTTTTGTGAGGGCAGTTTCAGTGGAGTGGAGAGACCGGAAACCAGACTGGAAGGGGTCAAGCAGTGAGTGAGAGGAAATAAAGGCAGTGAGGCGATTATAGACAATACGCTCAAGAAGTTTGGAGGCAAAGGGGAGGAGAGAGATGGGTCGATAGTTGGAGAGAGTGTTAGGATCAAGGGTAGGTTTTTTAAGAATAGGGGAGACAAGAGCATGCTTGAAGGCAGAGGGGACAGTGCCTGATGAGAGGGACAGATTGAGAAGGTGGACAAGATGGGAACAGGCAGAAGAAGAGAGGAAGCGGAGAAGGTGGGAGGGGATAGGGTCGAGTGGGGAGGTTGTGTGTGGGGGGGGGATGTATGAGGGCCATGATTTCCTCGCCAGATAAAAGGGAGAAAGATGTCAGAGTTGGTAAGAGGGAAGAGGAGGGGTGGCAAAGGATGGGTGGTGGCTGGTTGCTGGTCTGTTGGGATGTGATGTCCTGATGTATGGAGTCAATCTTGGATGTGAAATAAGTGGCAAAGTCAAGAGCAGACAATGAGGAAGGGAGAGGAGGTGATGGTGGGCAGAGGAGGGAGTTAACAGTGGCAAAGAGGCGCCGGGGGTTGGAAGACTGGGTAGAGATGAGGATTTTGAAGTATGATTGTTTAGCGAGGGAAAGGGCAGCACTGAAGGATGAGAGCATGAATTTGAAATGGAGGAAGTCTGCTTTAGAGCGTGATTTCCTCCATTGTCGCTCGGCAGTACGTGAGCATTTTTGTAGATATCTGGTGCATTTGGTGTGCCAGGGTTGAGGTGTTGATCTGCGAGGGTGAATAGTGGTTGGCGGAGCAACAGAGTCAAGGGCTGAAGTAAGAGATGCATTGTATAGGGATGTGGCTTGTTCAGGGCATGTGAGAGAGAAGAGGAGAGAGAAGCGAGTCAAACAGGGAGGATAGGGATGAGGTGTCAATGGCCTCAATGTTACGCCTAGTGATGGTAGCTTTAGGAGGGAGAGATGGGGAAGCAGAGATAGATAAGTTGAATGAGAGCAAGTGATGGTCAGAGAGGGGAAAAGGGGAATTGGAGAAATCAGAAATATCACAGCGGTGAGTGAAAACCAGATCCAGTGAGCTCCCGTTCACATGGGAGGGTGAGGTGGTCCACTGGGAGAGACCGAGTGAAGAGGTGAGGTTAAGGAGTTTAGAGGCAGGTGGTTTTGTGGGGTTATCGATAGGGATGTTGAAATCACCTAGGATAATGGAGTGAATGTCAGAAGAGAGCAAGTGAGGTAGCCAGGAAGCAAAGTTGTTGAGGAATTTGGAGGAAATGCCAGGTGGACGGTAAATGACAGCAACTCAAAGATTAGTAGGTTGGTAGAGACGTATTGCATGGACCTCAAATGTAGAGAATGTAAGAGATGGTTCTGGAGGTATGAGTTGGTATGTGTAGCTTGAGGGTAAAAGGATCCCAACACCACCCCCATGACGACCCCCAGGTCGGGGGGTATGTGAGAATGTGAGGCCCCCAGCAGAGAGAGAAGCAGGAGAAGCGGTGTTGAGAGTATTGTTCCCAAAGTGAGAGTATTGTCCCAAAGTGAGAGTATTGTCCCCATAGTAAGAGTATTGTCGCCATAGTGAGAGTATTGTCCCCATAGTGAGAGTACTGTCCCAAAAGTGAGAGCATTGTCCCCAAAGTGAGAGTATTGTCCCCATAGTGAGAGTATTGTCCCCAAAGTGAGAGTATTGTCCCCATAGTGAAAGTATTTTCCCCAAAGTGAGAGTATTGTCCCCAAAATGAGAAGATTGCCCCCATAGTGAGAGAACTGTCCCCATAGTGAGAGTACTGTCTCCACAGTGAGAGTATTGTCCCCAAAGTGAGAGTATTGTCCCCATAGTGAGAGTATTGTCTCCAAAGTGAGAGCATTGTCCCAAAAGTGAGAGCATTGTCCCAAAAGTGAGAGCATTGTCCCCATAGTAAGAGTATTGTCCCCAAAGTGAGAGTATTGTACCCATAGTGAGCATATTGTCCCCAAAGTGAGAGTATTGTCTCCATAGTGAGAGTATTGTCCCCATAGTAAGAGTATTGTCCCCATAGTGAGAGTACTGTCCCCATAGTGAGAGTATTGTCCCCACAGTGAGAGTACTGTCCCCATAGTGAGAGTATTGTCCCCACAGTGAGAGTACTGTCCCCATAGTGTGAGTATTGTCTCCACAGTGAGAGTACTGTCCCCATAGTGAGAGTATTGTCCCCACAGTGAGAGTATTGTCCCCATAGTGAGAGTATTGTCCCCACAGTGAGAGTACTGTCCACATAGTGAGAGTATTGTCCCCATAGTGAGTGTGATCTCGCAAAGGCCAATTTGTCATTTTCATGCAGATAAAAGGTATCCGGCTGATAGATCGACAATGTAGTTGTCGATAGTCAATTGGTCAACACCATATGGTCGACATGCATTAGGTCGACAGGCATACAAGGTCAACAGATGAAAGGTTGACAGTGCTTAAGCTTGACAGGTACAAAAGGTTGACAGGTTCACATGGTCGACATGACAATGGCTGACACATAAATGATAGACACGTTTTTCCCCCCAGTATTTTACATGTTTTCTCAACATCTGCTTGATTTACTAT